>NC_134487.1:112518405-112649382 GCF_040206685.1 Ascaphus truei
AATCACAGAGGCAGCGGTGATAAGCCACTTATCACCACTTTTCGGCATGTTCATAAACTCGTGCAATTCTAGTAGCAGTGATTAGGCTATGAACGCCTATCACCTCTCTAGAATGGTGATTTTATCATAAAATTTGGCTTAAAGGTGTTGGAAACCTGCAGAGAAGCGGCGAGATGGGACTTAGAAAAAAGAAGGCATTTTTCCTGCATAGGATTGATGCCGGGAATCTCTGGAGCTGATATCCAATTAATATTAGCACCAGAAACCCCTATCATGAATCCTGTTCAATAAAAATGCATTTACAGTAAACTTCATTACCATAGCGGATAGCCTCAGGGACCCCCTACTTTCCGAGATACAGGCCCCGTTATGGGGGGCCAGTATCTCCTATGCATTTAAATGTCCGCGTCACGTGACCATGGGAATAAAATGCATAGGAGATACCGGCACCCCATAACGGGGCCTGTATCTTGGGAAGTAAGGGGTCCCTGAGGCTGAAACCAATGCGGTTCAGCTCAGGAGACCCCCTGCTCATCTAAACTATTAACAAAATTAAAATTTATACACATACATTTCGGGCGATCTTTGCACAGTGAGAGGCGGCTCTCTCAGAGCAGCTCTCTCTGCAGCAGATACAGCTCGCTGGGTAAGGCCTTATCAGAGAGTCATTCATCAGATCTCCGGCTTATCACCCGTTTTGTGAATTTTGCTATGACAGGTAATGAAGGCTTTCTGAATACCGTGTTAGCAACGCTCATAAAAAGGGTGATTTAAATGGTCCGGTGATTTTTTTTAAGAACCTTCTCTGAATGTGGCCCATAGTCCCTTATCTAACATAATAAATATAATTGTGTGTTCCTTCTTTTTCTTCCCCCAAAGTAATCCACATAAAAGAACCAGCAATAATATTAAAGGTGACTACTTATACCCCTAACTTGTCTCGTTTTAAGTATTTTACAGCAGAATATTGAATTATCCCTTAATGAGCAATTACAAAATGTAACTATTATAGAGAAATCAAAGTAAAGATATTTTTTTACTCTACAATATAATGTATTTTCCTGTAAAATACAGATGCCGCGGCTGTTATTCGAACATTTCACGGATTTGTTTTCGTGTGCTCTCCTGTATTCCACGCGGAATTCATTCTGCCAATCACACCAGGCGCACCTGTGTTTACCGCGGTTAATTTGTTTGAATTTCATGGATTCTGATTTCTTTGGGTGCAATTCTTCACGTATCGACGGCAGAAATGAATGAATTGTAATGTGTACAGTACTGTACTACTGTGCTACTGTGTCAATTTGCAGGTGTTTAAAAACCAGAACACTAAAATGCCATTTTCTAAACTCGATAAAAACACGAGTCAACATGCGTCTTAAGGCTGCAAGGTTGGAAGAAATCACGTGCCATGACATGGGTATTTCGAGGTATAGAACAAGATATACATTTGTGAGTGCTATAACTGCTTTTTATCCTATTTTTTTTTTAAATAAAACTGTGTTATGCTATGGGATTTTTCTATTTTTATGAAAGGCTCTCATTACGAGAAAATAATTGTCTGAAGGTGATACGAAATAGATGACCAACATCTTGAAAGCACCATATGTTTCTGGCTCTGAAACACTTCTATTTAGAAATGCATGTGAGTGTATTTAATAAACTACATTTTTTTAATGACATAAAAATTCTAAGCAATATCGCACTATTGTGTTTCCTCTATTTTTTGCTCCTCTTTCTTTTCTCCAATGATCCCCACACAAGAAGATTTTTCTCCTTGCATATTTGACAGTAAGCATGTTACAGTTTCAGTATTAACGGTAGTACTGTAACTGTATCTGAATATTACCCTGTCCATGTACCTATATAACAGTGTTATATTTGTTTTTCTCCATGAATCCTGGATAAAGTGTACTTCCAGGAGGTCGTTATCGCCCAGGCAGCACCATACATTTTAGAATTCTTTTCATTGGGTCACCAGTTCTTTCAAGACAATGACCCAAAACACAGTACATCTGCACATTTATTAAGGAGAGTGGAATCAACCGGGTCAGAACACCACCAGAGTAAGTACTTTCACTGTTTTGAGCAGTAGTATAGTATTAACTGTGCTTTACTGTGCTGTTGTGTGCGCTTGTTTCATTCTTATCAATAACCGTACTGTATATGTCTCTATATTTGCATATTCCCTGATTTGTATCCCAAAGAATTGGTGTGACATGACTGAAACAACATCTGCGAAAATATTTGAAGCCTGCAAACAAAGATGAACTAGGGAAAGGGATCCTGAAGTTCTGGGATGAGTCTCTAACTGTGGAAATATGCAATAATTATATTAATCATACAAATAATGTGTTACCGGTTGTTATTGAAAGAAACAGAATGACAATCAAAATGTTTGTTTTCTCTTAACTTTTATTTTACTCTTCCAGATATAAGTTTTGGTATCCCTAACTCAAAAAATTATACTGAGGAACAGTATGGCTTAAATATACTGCACCTTAATTTTTTTCCCAGGCTTTATTTAAGAGAAGCACCCATTATTTTTTATTTGCTAGAAGATTACAGTAGAAAATAATTCTAAATTATTGTTTTAATGTCTCTGTTTACCTAACCTGTAACAGGGATATTATGTGGAATAGTTTTAACATTACACTGAGGCATGGATTTTTTTCTGGGAAGAACTACAATTTATTCTGAAGCCAATTGAACCTTAGGGTGAAGGGAGGCTTGCCTACACATGAATGAAAGCCATAAACAGCAGTACTGTAAAAACCTTTGTAAATGTTATTTGCCGCATGTCTTTGTTTGATTACAGGTAGAACTGCGGGAGATTAGATGGACGATGGGTGGGGGATGGTATGCACTCTTTTCCTATAGTATTACTTGAATATAATGGTCCGTATTTTGTCCAAATCCCTAATTATTGCATTTTAGCTGGCACTAATGTACAGTAAGGCTTAACGATACAACACCTTAACGTTTTGTTTTTTTTCAAGCTTTATTTCAGTGAACTATCCCTGGTGAAACACCCAGCATTTTTAATCTGATGGAAGATTATAGTAGATTTTGTTTAATAGTAGATCATCTTCTTCTGGCTTTTTCTTATACAGTTGTATCCTGTAAAATAATTGATATACTATAGAAATAGATTACAATGTGCTTCTGTATCCACCGGTATGGGAATTTATGGAACAGATATGCGGTTCATGATTTGGGGTTAATGCACGTACAACTGGTATGTGAACTCTTCTGTAATTTCGCACTTTGTCATGATACCAAAAACAGTCAATCTTACAACTTTCTTCAACCTAGCAGTTGTAGATATGCAAGGATAAACTTCTCCTCTTTATCATGTGCTCTAAATCACAGTTCATGGGTGGAGCTTTAGATTAAATTAAATAGGGAATGCAACCCCTCTCTCTATGTGATGGAGGTTAAATGCAAGGGCACATCTTGCTCACAATCTAGAGATGACTGTTGAAGCTTACAATCTCCTCCAAGAGGGCAAGAATCGGCAGGCAGGCTCTAGCAGCACAGTTAGACTTTTGCAAGCAGAGAGGTATTCCAGAACTCCTACTGTTCTTTGGAAACACTTTACATTACAGTTGTAACGCACAGGGACTTCAGAATAGGGACTAAATAGAAATAGCTATTGCACAGGATGCTCTGCAACAAATCCTATTCCATGTGCTACTTGATGCTAATCAGGTTTAAGGCCTAAGTGGGATCTTCATGATCATATTCCAGATTGTCGTCGTCGTCGTTGTCGCCATCATCATCATAAATGATAAGCTTATCCATGCTGGAATCTGAATCCTCCTAGTTTTTGTTTGGATTTATTTGCTCCATGCCCATAAAAAAAGGCTGTGGTTTATTTGAAAGAATCCCAATTTCTCCACATTTTTGGGCAACAGCCTTTTGCACTTCTCACTAATAATAATGACAACAGGGCAACATATTTACTGAGCACACACTGCTAGTTGAACATCTTAAGTTGCCCACGTCAACTCTGAAGACAGGATTCCAAATAGTCCCTAAAGTTAAGAATTATTTTAACTTTAAAATAGTCCTCCACCATACTGGAAGCTGAATAGCCATCAGAAGCAGGACAACCAGCACTATCTTACTATCTTCTGTCATTTTCTCAAAGCTTTTTCAAATGTTGTCTGACGTCCTATTTAAATACTTTTATAGACAGGTTCCTTAGCATGTCACTCAATTCCAATGTAGCTTCATTAAAAAGATGTAAAGCTCCACACACATCGGTGATTCTTTAACTTTCACTGGTATGATGTGAAGAAAGCCATTTCCCCCTTTACCTACATTACCATGTAGATGAATATTTCTAGCTTCTGGTATAGAAGCTACTCTAATATGCACTGAATATGATCTGGTTAAAGCCTTTTACTTCAGCTGGAAAAGAACAGAACTGCGCAAAAAATTAACCCTTACCAACACAACTACCTATAGTGTGATAGGGTACTAGTTCTGGTTCCCACCGTGGAGAGTAAATTCCTTGCTAAATGGCATGGGCCATATGAGGTCTTGGAAAGAGTGGGAGAAGTAAATTATAAGGTAAGACAGCCAGGTAGGAGGAAACCTGAGCAAATTTACCATATAAACCTACTGGACCATGGAAAGATAGAGAGGTCTTGTTAACCCTAGTACCCCCAGGTCCGTCAGAGAATCAAGAAACTGACCCAGAGGTTAGCATAGCTGAAACCCTGTCCGTGCATCAGAAACGAGAGGTCCGGAATTTAGTGAGAAGAAACAAAGAAGTCTTCTCTACACAGCCAGGTAGAACTAGCGTAATTGAACATGACCTAGTCTCTGAACCGGGGGTCCGAGTTAACCTTAAACCGTAACGAATCCCAGAGGCCAAGAGAGAGGCTATAAGTTTAGAGGTTAAAAAAATGCTAAAACTAGGCATAATTGAGGAATCCCAAAGTGGGTGGAACAACCCTATAGTTTTAGTCCCAAAGCCAGACGGTACAACAAGGTTTTGTAATGACTACCGGAAACTAAACGCGGTGTCAAAATTTGATACTTATCCTATGCCCAGGGTGGATGAACTTGTAGAGAGACTGGGAAAAGCCCGATATCTCACAACCCTAGACCTAACAAAAGGGTACTGGCAGGTTCCCCTCACAGAAAGGGCAAAAGAAAAAACAGCCTTCTCAACCCCAGACGGCCTCTTTCAGTATAAGGTACTGCCTTTTGGCTTACATGGAGCTCCCGTCACATTCCAAAGAATGATGGATAAAATTTTAAAACCACATGCTCGGTATGCTGCCGCCTACCTAGATGATGTGGTAATCCATAGTGAAGATTGGCAGTCCCACCTTCCAAAGGTCCAAGCTGTGCTCGACGCAGTTCGGTCTGCCGGACTAACTGCTAACCCCGCTAAATGCACTATTGGTCTGGAGGAGGCCAAGTATCTGGGGTATTCTATTGGTAGAGGGTTACTCAAACCACAAACACTCAAAGTAGAGGCGATACAAAATTGGCCAAGGCCAGTTACAAAAAAACAAGTAAGGACCTTTTTGGGGTTAATTGGCTACTATAGAAGGTTTATTCCCAATTTTGCAACTAAGGCAACCCCACTAACCGACCTCACAAAAGCAAGAGGACCACTAATGGTAAAGTGGTCCCCCGAAACCGAACAAGCCTTTAGAAGCCTGAAAGAAGCTCTCTGTGCCCAACCAGTGTTGGTCACACCTGACTTCTCCAAAGAGTTCGTAGTCCAAACCGACACATCTGAGGTAGGGCTGGGGGCTGTACTCTCCCAGGAGTCTCAAGGGGAGGAGCACCCCATCCTTTATTTAAGTAGGAAACTAAATCCCCAGGAGAAAAATTACTCCATAGTCGAGAAAGAGTGTCTCGCAATAAAGTGGGCTGTAGAGACGCTCAAATATTATCTGTTGGGGAGAAAATTCCGGTTGGTCACAGATCATGCACCCCTTACCTGGATGTGTCAAAACAGGGAGAAGAATGCTAGAGTGACCAGGTGGTTCCTAAGCCTACAACCCTTTAAATTTTCTGTGGAACACAAGTCAGGGCACAAACATGGCAATGCCGACGGGTTGTCAAGGATGCACTCCCTAATATCCATGGTCGCTCATCCCTCGAGGTCTGAGCTGGGGGGGAGGATATGTGACAGAAACCAGGGGATGGTAATAAATTCCATATACAGGGCTCCCAGGATACTGAACAGTTTCTGTCCTGTCTAGGCTGAACAGGACAGCCTCGTGGTACATGCACTCCATTCCACAGTTTGTCTGCTGCCTGTTTTCTGTCACCTGTCATGCTGATTAGAGATCAGGTATATAAGACCTGTTTCCTGTTTCCTCTTCCCCTCTCCCCAAGAGCCTGGAGGCTGGAAGGCTGCTGAACTACAGAGGGGGAAGCCTCTTCCCCAAACAGGTTCAATCATTCTGTTCGTTTGTCTAAGACTGCAAAGGTACTTATTTTGTTGGTGGAAGTGGACAAGCCACTTCCAACTCTGAGTCAGGGATATTTAAGTTTAAGTTATCTCTCAGATGAGCAGCTTTTTATTTGGCTTTGTTTTCTGTTTGCACTGTGGTAGTCTCAGTACCTGGGACTAAATAAACCAGGCCTAGCCTGTTTAAAGGAACAGTATGTGACGTCTCATCATTTAACGTACCCTAAAAGACCGTGTTCTAACAGTCCCGGACAGACGGCGGAGCCCCGGAGTAAGCCGTTTGTCACAAAATATATATATATATATATATATATATATATATATATATATATATCTGTATATATATATCTGTATATATCACTGCTAAATTGAAAGTCCCCCTCTTCTTCCCCTCCTCTCTTCCTCACCCTCCTCTCCTTCCGGTCCCTCCTCCTGTGTGTCCACTCCACACTTCAGAATATTTTATGCAGCACAGTAGGAAATGTATTTCTTCTTCCACTTCTACTAGCTCTCATCGCTGGCACAGTCCCATCTCCCATGGCTTCCAGTTCTGCCTGTGTCTGTCTGTTTCTATTTCCAGGTTGTGTCACTCCTTCTGTACTGGTAGATGGTTTGTCTCTGCTTTGGGACATTTACCTGCAGTAGATAGGGTGACAGACTATACTCTCTCTTTAGGTTTTGATATATGTACCAAAACACAAGTCATCTGGACTGTTTTCAAATGGAGAGGGGTAGCGGAGGACAGCTCAACATCCATGTCCAGAGACAGTGCCTCATGCTATATATCACTCTGGCCCCCCCACCCCTGACACCTGGAGTACCTCCCATTCACCTCAAACCATTTTCATATCCCCTGACCCTACAGCCTCACTCATTGGGGATCTAGAATGGGGTCCGGCCCAGGCTGGCTGATCTTAACCAGCGGGCTGGACCCCCCTGTGCGTAACCATCCCCTTGTTTCGCTTGCAAGTCTTTAGAGGGTGAACATAGTATTGTTCACACTCCTTGCCCTTAGCCACACTCTTATGGGTTTAAAAACGTCCTCTTCTTGGGAGGCGATTGCTCAGGAAAGATTGCGACTGTCTCCCCAGTGGAAGTTCCTCCCACTCCCCCGCACCCTGTATGGTGGTAGGGTGTGCTTGGGCAGGGGAGACGGCAACAACAGAGGATGGTTGTACCAGAGTGGCCTTTGCCTTTTCTCCCTATTTTTTTTTGGGGGGGGGGGGGGTGCAGAAGTCACTGCCAGAACAGGGGCAACAACCTCTCCTATGGCCTCAGTGTGGACCTGAGCCTTCAAAGGTCCTGCTGTGGTGGGCTCAGTGGGACGGTATTTTGGCAAAGGGAGGATTGTATGCAGGAGCTGGGGCAGATCTTATATTCCCATTGGGCAGCTCTTGCGAGCTTTCCCCAGCTCCTTGCATAGATAGCATCTAACCTCCTCTGTGCTATAATACACCCAGTATAGAATGCCCTCATAGGGGATGTAAAGGACCACTCCACAGATTCTATGCTCCCTGGCAGCAGCAGTTGCACCTGCCACCTAAATGATAGTGAATAAGTAAGAAAAACAAACAACCAGTGGTGGGGGAAAGGATAGAGGATTGAAGCTGCAGTTACCAGTCCAGTTAGAGTAGCTCTGTGCTGGGTTGAATCACAACCGCCTCTGGGGGAAAACAGAAAATCCCACCCCCCTGGTATTCCCACACCAAAATGTATCCAATTTAATTTAATTTTTAAACAATAAAATAGTTTTTTAAGCAATTGTTTGGGAGCTCTTTGCATTTACTCCCCAAAATGGAGAACTACAATTTAGTTATGTCTCCAGTTGTATATATGTCCTCTCCAAATAACTTAGGGAAACATACTTCTGCTCAAAATGGAACACACATGAGGTTCCCTGGGAAATATGTTAATGGATATGAATAGTATATTTAAATTAGTTTCCCCCCCGCCTCCTTTCTAAAAGAATGCCCGTAACAACTATATTGAATAGACAAGCCTAACGCACTTAGGGACTTTAATGGTATACTGGTGTCGGGCTTAACCAGATTAGAACCCACAACCCATGCTACTCTGGGCATTCGCTCCAGCAATGTGAGCAAAACCAGCTGTTGGGTAGCATCACTGTCGCATCATACTTTTTTTTATTTACGCTTCACTTACTATATTAATCACATTAACTAACTTGTGCAAAACATACTGTTGACAAGATAAATGTTACACTAAATATATGCTTAATACACTCATAATCTATACATTTCTTGTAAGTGTGAAGAGGAAATGTATAATCCATGATGTGCACCAACATAACAATAAAATAAAGCTCTAATATACTGTATATAATAATAAAAATAATAATAATAATAATAGCTTGTATAGAGCTGCTAGTTTTACGTAGAGCTTTACAGAGACATTTTACAGGCACAGATCCCTGCCCCGTGGAGCTTACAATCTGTTTTTGATGCCTGAGGCACAGGGAGATATAAACTAATGTTCCACAGTAAAACACTGTTAACACAGATTTCAATACATAATGAGCAACACAAAAACATAATGGTGACCACACAGCTAGAGGCACTTAGCTTTTATTTCTGTTACAGAGACAAAAGTTGGGTCTCCGAATCCTGTTTACACAGCCTACTGATAACAAGGTCATTTTTCTATCACAAGGAGGCTATCGTCCACACTGTGGAAGGTGAACTCCATTAATTTCAGCTCTGGGGACCCCTGGTTCCAGAGATTTAGACCTCGATAGGGTGTGCTGGTAGTCGGTCCGTTTGGGGTTTAAAGCTCCCACACCACGTGCGTCACTACTGTATAGAAAAATAAAAAGTAAAAAACCCACAATAAAACATTAAATATACATAGATTATACCCTTTCATTACCTTTAATAGCTAACCACTAAGGTAATTAAGGAGTTAACCCCTCCTGCCCCCCCCCCGGGGAGCCACACCCACCATGGGCAACTACACCCTACAACTACCCCCCACACATACAGTAATAGGCAATAACCTTTTTAGCCAAATATGACTGATAGCACAGTTACCCATTGAAATATAAAGTTCTGTACATTACAATAAAATAAAATACAAATTACAATACACATTACAAAAATAAATAAAATAAAAAACACTAGCCATTTCATTCATGGGTTGTCAGTGTGATTATCTATGCCCTTATTGGTGACACAGCTACCCACATTAGCAATGAATGGACACCCTCTTCCTCCTCAGTGGCACCAACATTCAATAAATGGGCAATGCCCAAACCTTAAAATACCATCTAATGCACATTAACCCCTTAATTACTTTAGCAGGTAGTAACCGGTTAGGTAATCAAGGGGTAAGCCTACCCGCTAACCCCCTGGGAGGCCTAATCACATACCCCAGAGCAACTATCCCCTTCACCCAAACCCCAATTCCCCCAACTCACCAGCCCCCCCTCGCCACACCACACATAGTAATGGGCAATAGTCCTATTAGCCAAATATTGTTAATAGCACTTTTCCCCATTCAATAAGACCGTACTGTACATTACAATAAAATGAAATACAAATTACAATACCATACACATTACAACAAAGACAAACACAAGCAATTTAGTCCATTGATTTTCACTGTGGTTACTTACTGTATGCCTTCAACACAGATACCCACATTGGCAATCAATGTTCACACTCTATTAAATAAATGTGTTACTTACCCTTGCCCTGGGTGGCTTTCATGCTCCTCATCTGCTGTGGCACAAATCCCCTCAACTTGACCCACAAAGCAATGCATCCTCAAACAAAATCAGTGAAATAAAAATTCAAAAACCATTCAAATGGTTATCTTTTGCATTCACCTTGGATGCACATTTTTCCTGTTTTTTGTTTTCTTTCACAATGTTTGTAAATCCCACATAATTATCCCCCTCCCCCATGGTGCAATTCAGGACATTATCCTCGTACATCATCTTAATGGTCATGAACATAGCATATGTCATGTAATTTATATCTTACTCATATATCACATTGCGGTAATTTATGAGAAACATATTTAATATGATGGGATGACTTCTTGGTATATTTAGAATTATTTCTCATAATGTTAAAGGGCTGAACTCTGCTGTGAAAAGAAGACTCTCTCTGAGATTGCTAAGGAAGGACCATGGCGATGTGGTACAGTATGCCTGCAAGAAACTCATTTTCAAAAAAGATAAGTCCCCTAATTTTTATAATAAACACTACCCACATTACTACAAATACTCCGCAGGTGTTAAAAAAAGAGCAGTAGCAAGTTTGATAAACAAAAACCTACCATTCAAATTGATAGATTCCTTCACAGATAAATAGAGTAGACATATTATTTTAATTTTCTCCATCAGAGACACAATATATACGGATGTAGCCAGACTTACTGCCCTTGGTGCCGCAATTTTCACTGTGCCAGAGGGCTGCATTGCGGCTACAGATCTTGCAGCTGCGAGGACAGTAAATGCCCAGCAGGATTAACGATTTGAGGGCTACTTTTCTTTATTTAACCTGGCCTGACCAAAATCCAAAATTAAACCACTTTGGCGGATTATATTACAGAAAGTGGCCTTTAAGAAGTTCTACCCAGAGTCTAGCTTTTGAATTTAAAATCCCTTCTTAATATAACAGTGCTCATCTCAGATCAAGAAGCAGACCCACAGAGATACACTAGGGGTAAATATTCACCGACCCGAGCCTGGGGACAGAGTCCTGTTAAGAGTTATCATAGTAGGGATGCAGGCAGAGGAGGAAGGTGGAGGATGAAGGCAGAGGTGCAAGATCGGGACACAGGCCAAGGTCAAGGCAGGTGGCAAGGTGCAAGGTCGGGGTCACACACAGGGGTCGGAACCAGGGAATCCACAGGCAGGAGGACATGAGATACAAGGTAACAAGGGTGTCCACGGGGACCACCTGTGGACCCCCGGACACCCCCGGGACCACTCGAGGACCCCCAGACACCCATGGGAACAACCCGAGGAACCCCGGATGCCCACTGGAACCACACGAGAATCCCTGGACAACCAGAGGGTCCACCCGGGGACCCCTGACACCAGTGGGAATCACCTGAAGGCCCCATACACCCATTAAATAATCTGAGGGCCCCGAGATACCCATTGCAACCACCCAAGGGCCTCAAAACACCCATGGGGATGACCCGGGACCCCAGACACCTGCAGGGACCACCCGGGGCACCGTTGGGGCCCATAGACACCCATGGGGACCACCTGGAGGCCAATGGACACCTGCAGGGACCACCCGAGGACCCAGTTGGGGCCCCCAGATATCCGCGGGGACCAGCCGGGGGCACCCGCCAGCCTCTGGGATCAATCCTGTGTTAAAATAAATAAATCATGGTTTTATGTGGGGTACAGGGGGTGGGTGGGTTGTTTATTGTCGGTTATTACATTTTGTAATGTTTATTGTGGGTAGCAGGGTGAGTGAAGGGGGTATTTGGCCCTTGGTGGGTAGCGGGAGGGTTTAACCCTTCATTATCTTAGCGGTTAGCGCTAAGGTAATGAATTTGACTGTAAATGCATTTTTATTGTGTGGGAATAATGCTAAGGGCCTCCGGTGGTGGTATTAATGGTTATCAGCTCTGGAGACTCCCGGCATCAATCTGGTGCAGGAAAATCCATTTTCTTTTCTAAGTCCCGTCTTGCCGCTTCTAAGCAGGTTTCCAACACCTTCACGCCAAATTTTCCTGGCGTGATGATTTTGACAGAAATTCGACATTCTAGAGCCGCGATAGGTGTCGATAACCTAATCGCTGCTACTAGCATTGCATGAGTATGAACCTGCCAAAAAAGTGGCTTGATGCCGCTCACTCTGCGATTTGTTTTTTATCCAAATTTTTTGGGGACGATTCAGTCTTTTATCGCCCACTTATCGCTGCTTACAGAATCGCTGTAGGCCATTGGGCGATAAGTGCTCGATAAGTGACTTATGAACGCTTAGTGCATAGGCCCCTATCTGTGTTACATACTGAGAGCGTGATATCCAGAGTGTAAAAGTCAAAGAGGCATTGTGGTGAATTTAAAGTATTAAAATAAAACTTAGCCTTCAATCACTTAGAGTGGTGCCAAGTGTGACACAGACAAGAGTTGAGTCTCTCACTGGGCAGGCTCAGGAGGCCACACCTTGTCTGTAACCTCTGCAAGGCTTATTGCAATTAGCTCCTAATTTGGGGGGGGGGGGGTGAGATTGTTCTTTAAAAGGCAGGACGTTTCTCTCTGTCTGGGATCCCAGAACCTGAAAGAGACAGGTTCATGTTTCTCAGAGGGATTGCTTGGAAAAACCTGGGCCTCACACACAGAATGCCACAGATGCAAGATATCCAGAAGGATTTTCCTTGGAACTGCAGGAATCAATTTACTACAAAGGAATGGAGTCAAACCAAAAGCCACAGAAGCAAGTTGCACTAAGGGATTTGTCTGGGAACTGCAGTACTCCATTTCCTACAAAGGAAATAGTCAGAAGGAAGTCATCTCCCTGAAAATGTGCCTGGGATTGAATTAAACTTGCCAGAGAAGCCTAAGGAAAGGACGTTTAGCTTGATGTTGCAATTTGGAACAAGAAAAATGAGAAGTGCAGCTAGTACTGGAAGATGCTGAGGATGCTTTGAAAAATGATAAGAACAAATCCCTATATCTCCAGTTAGAACTTTCTCAGATCAGAGCGGACTCTAAAAGATAGAAAAAAAAGCATTCTGACACTTTAGAAATACTACAGACCTTATATCCAAGGAAGAATGGAGAGAGAAAACTATTGCCGTAAATGCTTTGCAACTGTCATCATAGCTTTATCGCTGTAATAAAGTACTTTAGCTTGTGTTCTTCACTCAGTTCGGAGAATGCAACAGCAAAGGAATAATAATGGATTAATAATAGATGTTTAAAGCAATATGGTTGTACTGAAGTCTGCTTTCACTAAATGTAGAATAGAAGAACCAGGTTTGCTGAGTGCAAACAAGAGATGTCCTGGCTTACAGTCAGAGTTTATGAGAACTGCACCAAGGTTGAGGTGCTGGAGTTCAATGATTCTGAGGCAATTTGCTTGAATGTGATATGCGAGTGCCAGGAAGGTGCACAGCTGCAGCACTGGGTTCAGCTGTAGCTTATGGAAGACACTTCTGCTGATTTAAGTGTCCTGCCCATGCTCCCATTTAAATATTGATCTCCTTTTCTCCTTTACTTAAAACAAACCCCTTAATCCGTAAAAACTAGTGAAATAAGCAAGGCTACTGGGGAAAAAATAACTCTGCTGCAACAAAGGAAACAGCCAAAAGCCAAGAACAGTTGGTCATCATACCTGCTCAGGCCCCAAGCTGCCCCCAACCATGTACACTGGCGACACACTTTATTCGAGCTTGGCTAGTCCCACGAATTCGGGTATACCCGGGTGTATTGAGGTTTGTGACTGTTTTCTGCCCGAGTACATTGAGTTATTTTCCAAGCAGGGATTGAAGCATTTTATTCCCGCTGGCTGCAATACTGCACAGTATATATATATAAACTGCATTACAATTCATGAATTTATGCCATCTGGTAGACACGCGAAGCATTGCAGCCTATTAAATCCTAATCATTATCATTTAACAGATCAGCCGCCCATCAGCCAGGCATGAACCCAGGCTGGGAAGGCAAATGCAACGGGGCTTGTCAGAGGTTAGGAGTGGCGCATTCCAGGTATCTGCCAGGTACATACCGGGTATTTGCTCGAATAAAGTGTGTCGGTGCAGTAACTGCATGTCCATAACCCCTGGTTTGGACACTGGCAACAGATGTGGCCTGTTTGTCTTTCCTCAACAAAAGTGCGGACATCTCTCGTTTTGTTTGGAAGATATAATCAATATATATCCCATGTAATTCTCGGTAATTCTTTGTGTTGTTATTCACACCTGTATTTAACAGGGATATTTCAGATGTAATTAGGATTTGTTTGTTTGTATTTCTTTGCATGTCCAGCAGACAGCTAAGTGGTTTTTTTGTGCCTATAGAGGAGGAAGGGAAGTGGGGGGGGGCGGAGGTTCTGTGCTACAATTTACAATTCGCAGAACAGGGGCCTGTCTTCTGATGCTACAGCATCTTAAAAGAGCTCATTGTTATTTAGCCTTGAGCATTCTAAGTTTTATAAAATTTGAGTTGTAGCATTTTTGTTGCAGTATTCTTGTCTAAAATTCAAAAAAGTACACATTTTTTTTTTACTTTGCTTTTCGTGCACACAGAGACGGAGAAAGTTTACAGGGGAGAGAGAGAGGGACAATTTTTGTAATATGTCATGTGCTTCAAAAAGACCAAAATAAAGTTTTGCATATCTGATCTTTTTAGCAATTAATGATCAAGCAAATAAGAAAGCCACTGTATCAGAAATATATGACTATATAATTCGCAATTTTGAATACTATAAAAATTCACCTGGCTATTGTGAAAGAACATGGTTCGATGTGTTTTTTGTCAAGTAATTATTGCTTTCTCCACACAACGCTATGTCCAGGGATGAAACAGGGTTACAGGCAGTCCTCGGTTATCCGACACAATGCGTTACTCAAAATGGAGTTGTAAAGCGAAACGTTGTAAAGCGAAACACGTTTTCCCATAGGAACACTGTTTAAATGAAAGGTTCCGTTCCTGAAGGCATTTTTAACACTAAAATACACCAAATATTTTATGCAGGCAATAAGATATGCAGCACACACATAAATTATATAGTGTATATACTGTATTATATATATAATATAACATAATAAATAATATATTATATTGTATAATATAATTTTATATAGTATAATATTATATATATACGCTCTTTCGACGCTTTGCAACGTTGTTTATGTGAATGTGTATATATAAACACACATACACAACATTGCAAAGCGTCGTAAGAGCGTTGGATTAGCCATTTTGGCGTTGTAAAAATGAATATAGGTATGCATTGCATAGCGTTAATAAGCCATTCGTTGTAAAGCGAAGCGTTATAAAACGAGGACTGCCTGTATTGGTCATTGCTACCAGCATGTGCCGGTATGTTTGACCATGGCCAAAGGAGAAGGGTACAAGCGAGAAGCGGGACCGGTAACAAGAATAATTGTACTTCTCAATCTTGCAATGAGCTACCATCTGATGAGCCACAATCAGAGTTTCAAGAGTATCAACAGGAACACCTCCACCCCCCAACCAACCTGAATATACCTTTCAGATCAGCAACAATCTCAACCTAATTTTACCTCTATGGCTAGTTCTGGCTGCCTGTCCAAGTATCATCTGCAAAGTTGGCGTGGTTTTTAATGAAGGTAAATATAATATACAGAATTGTTATCTTTTGTTATGAAATGAATTGCCAGTCCGTAAATGCATTGATGCATGCTCATTACAATGTTAATACACTCATGTGCAGTCTGTTGAGTATGTCTGTTGTGTACTTAAAGCATTGTTTTTATTTTTTCAGAAATCATCAATGAAGTTTGACAAGGTTTCTATGGAAGGTAAATATAATGTGCAATATTTTATTAACTTTTGTTCTCATCGACACGAACACCCAGCATGGAAATCCGTAGATACGTGTGCACTATAGCGTTAGTACTGTACGTGCATATGCACCTTTGCTATACACAACCTCTATATGGTCATTAAATCAGTGTCTTTTTTCCCCCAAAACTGAACGCGTCAAATACACTGCAATAAGACGATGAAGCTGACTGTTGAAATCACTACAGAAATCCTCCCAAGGGGAGTATGATCGCCGCGGCGATCATAACCCCCTTGGGAGGATTTCTGCAGCGCTGTCTACGTCGCCTGCACGCCGAGCTGCTGGAGATCACTTGATGTTCCTGTGGATGAACCCGGAAGCCTTACTGATGCCGCCGGTCAGGTGACCACCCACCGCGCCGGAGCGGACGCAGGGTTGGCGGTGAAGAGGACATTGGCATTCCACAGTGCTGGGGCGCCACATCTGTCCGAACATTTATGCTACATCAAGCCGAGATCTGGTAGCAGGAGCAGCTACATCATTCCAGAGAGGACAGGCACAGTGTCAACAACCCCAAAGTCAGCCACGTGAGTCTTTTTATCTCAACTCTTTTGGTTCTCGCAGTGAGCCAGTTGCTGGAAGAGATATCACGCACATTATACTTATTCTGTCTGGGGTTGACCATGCTTATTTCCCATGAATATATTAATCAAATCAGCAGGACTGTACCATTTCTTAGCGCCTGGTGGGTTAATCATTGATTTACCCGTTACATACATCTGTTGAAATCACTATATTGCAAACTCACTTATATTAGTTTTTAGCACTTTTATACACTTCAACTGTTCTGTATGTGATAGATACTGTACTATCTAGTGGGAGAGAATCAATTGTGGGGCATAGCGGGGAAACAACACACTATGAATATATACATTTATATATTTTCTCATCTACAGTAGAGAAGCAATGGAGGGACATAACATATATTTTTTTTATTGATTATTTAAGATTTTGATTTATTGTTATATTGATCTTAAATTTAGTTTTTTTAAATATATATATTTATACAGCTTGGGGTTAGCACACACTACAAAATGTTACCCATGGATCCAACAGCTTGTTACAAACAAGAAATTGATACCATCATTAATCTGGGCCTTACTAATAGATGGATCTCAGAAGAAACAAGTAAATTTCTTATACAATCTAATCCCATCATTCCAGTCATATACATCTTACCTAAGATTCATAAATCTACCACATCACCACCGGGCAGGCCAATTATTTTGGCCAGGGGGTCACTTACTCATCCCCTCTCCCAATATGTAAAAAAATTTCTGCAACCCTTGGTAGCCAAGATGAGCACGTACATTAAAGACACAACAGATTTTATAAATCAATTAGGTACTATCAGTGACGTCTCAGAAGGGATAATTCTGGCTACCATGGATGTTGCTAGTTTGTATTCTAATATTGATCATACTGAGGGTATTAACGCGAGTAGAGAACATCTTCTTGAATGTGATACTATTTTTGGACCTCCAATAGATTTTTTGCTATTACTCATGGATGTAATTTTACACAAAAATTACTTTAAATTTGAAAATAATTTTTATTTGCAACTCATGGGTACAGCGATGGGGTCCAACATAGCCTTATCATATGCAAATCTATTTATGGACTCATATGAACAACTGCATTTTTTTGGTAATAAAGTATATAGTAAACACATCATCAGGCTTTTTCGCTACATTGATGACCTGTTTTTACTCTGGTCAGGATCAGAATTGGAGTTATTAGCATTTGTCGATATGCTTAACAGTATTCCATCTACTATACGCTTCACATTGAATTTCAGCACAATAGAGATTTCTTTTCTTGACACCGTGGTCTACAAGGACAATGGTCATTTGGCGACAAGGATGTATAAAAAAGTCACGGATAAGAACACTCTTTTGCTAGCATCCAGTCACCATCCAGCACCAATGAAAAAAGGTTTACCTTTCTCACAGTTCTTAAGGGTCATAAAAATAACAAGTGATCCTGCAAGATTAGAGGTAGCATTGGATGAAATGAAAGATTGTTTTCTGGCACGAGGGTATAGCACTAAGGATGTGACCTCAGCTTTAGAAAAATCAAAAAACGTACAAAGATCAACATTATTGATACCACAACAGAAACAGGCATGCGATAATCGCTTTAACATCAAAAGCACATACACGACAGCATCCAGCTTCATTAGAAAGAGTATTTTACAACACACCCATATTTTATCCAAGGACAAACATATTGGACAATTTTTCAAAGAACCACCCCGTTTTTGTTACCGGAGAGGTCGTAACTTGGGAGATCTTCTTGTCCGTGCGGATCCAAGTTCAAAATATGCTAAAAACCTGTCCTGGTTAAATAAACCTATTGGTGTGTTTAAATGTCGTGGCTGTGTTAATTGCCAATACATGGTGTTGGGAAAAACTTTTCCACATCCTCATCAAGGACATCGGATTAAGATCAAAGAATTTTTGAACTGTGACTCAAAATATGTGATATATTTTATTAGGTGTCCATGTGGCTTATATTACATTGGCAAGACGATACGTATGCTGAAGGAACGGCTGAGTCTTCATCGTTCAGCAATCAGGAAGGCTTTAGCAGATGCAGATAACAAGGAAGATTTAACACAGCAACCAGTGGCTCGTCACTTTAAGGAGATGAAACACAGCCTCGCGACCTTGAGGTGTATGCCAATTGCACAGGTCAAGGCACCATCCAGAGGAGTAGATCGCAAGAGATCCCTATTGCAACTTGAAGCAATAACAATCTATAATTTGGACACATTAAGTCCTCGTGGGTTAAACGAGGAATTTCAATTGAGTTGCTATTTATAACAAATTTGTCCAGATAGTTCTCATCTATAATATGTGACTTTTCGTCCCCAGGATTGGAGTCTATAGGACATCTTCTCATCTGCTATCCGGACTATGTCTGTGCATACAATTCGTTTGCTTACCACCAATAAGTTTCTTACTGATTATCCTTGATGATCTGATGGATATGTTTCTAGTACTGGCGGACGCACTCTTTATGCCATCTACCATTCATGTTTTTGATTCCACTCTACAGGTTTTCTGATTATCAGTTCATGACATAACATGTTCTATGTTTATTAATGATTCAGCATGTCCATTAAGTTCTACCAGATAGACCTGAAATACTTTTTATACGTCAAGTCGGTATTTTTGGAAATTAATTGTTATATACTGACTTTATCTATGTGTATTGAGTGACAGCTGATGACTGCCATTGCGGTGTGTGGTCATGCTACAGCTGTTATTGTTCGATGCACTCTTAGTTCTATGTGTTTAAGGTTGATAACAAAATACCTATTTCCAATATGACAAATTATAGACAAACGTATGATTTATTTTGATGGTTAGTATAAGTTGCAGTAATGATTTGTGTTATTTCAGTTATTTATTATAAATCTTTTGGTCAGTACACATCATTATATATGTTCACATTTAGTATGTTTTCTCACTTTGAGATTGGGTGTTTTAATTTTAAGTGCTGCATATGGTCATCTATTTAGACTCCTATAATGTTATTCATTAATTTGATATAGTTATTTATTTCATTAGTTGGTGTGTCCTGCTTGCTCCTTATAGCTAGAGACCATTGTCATTTCATATATGTAGTCTTTAGATGTGTAGTGTTATTTGACTTGTTTCTTAGACTAGCAGCACTGCTAATTAACCATTTACTGGTGTATGTGCAGCACATGCGTTTTATATATCAGGAAGTAAACAGGAGCTGCAGAGAAGGCTGATACACTGACAGGACACAGGGGTTTAACATTATGGATGTGATTTTTGTTTTAATCAATTTATATGCTGCACCTGTTGATTTTGGGGTTTCTGGGGGTATTTATATGTGTTCTTAGTTCACTCTGTTAATCATCACCTTGACAAAGGTCCCGTCCGTTTGAGGACCGAAACGTTGGATATGATGTTTTGTTGAATAATACAAGATTTTTGATATTCATTTGGAGTGCTGCCTCTGATATTCGTCCACGTGCGGTATCGTATTGTCTATTTATTTGTACAGGATTTGCACCCAATTTTTCTATTGAGACGGAGTGCCTATGGTTCTTTATTACCTTTATTACCTGATTATATATATATATATAAAATAAAAAATAAATAGATGATACCGTTCTGTGGCTAACGAAATGCTTTTATTTGTGCGAGCTTTCGAGATACACTGATCTCTTCTTCCAGCGATGTTACAATGAATGAAGCAAGCAAAAGCTATACTATAAACAGTGTCTATTGGAATGTTATCTGTGCTGGTCCTTCCCCCGGTGTGGATGTGTTTTTCCATCCCTATACACCAATAGGGACCACATAGTATCCACACACACTTTTAGTTATGCTACTAACTCTCACATTTCCACACCCACCCACACCATTTATATCCGCTCCCACTCCACACACACCTTTTGCGGTGGGTTAGTAGGCGTCAGCCGAACACCCTAAAGACTTGGACCCTCCTGCGGCGTCAGCTGCACTAGGAGGGAACAGGATGGACGTCGGATTCTTCGGATGACGACGTCAATGTAACAGCAGGACTCCAAGGCTTCGGCTGGAGAGGACTGCTTATGGCACGGACTGGCCTACTCTCCGGAGCGGACTTTGTCACAAGTTTTGAGCACCTGGTCTCACTGGACCATGAGCACGGTTTTTGAGGTGGAATCACTTTTTTCACCACCCGGGCTACAAAAAAAATTAAAAAAAATCTGTCTGTGGGTGGGTTTTCTGGCTATTACCTTAACCCTGGCTGTGCTCAAAGCTGTGACCATGCAGCAAGCTTAAGCCTATAGGGAACCATGTTAAAAATGGTTTTTGAAGCAAAAAGTGGCACTGTGTGCTCATTTGCATGTCATTTCTCAGAATCCCTTGCTGCAGTGGAAGTGCTGGGTGATAATGGGGAAAGGCGGGGTTGCAGACCTGCCTAAGACATGCAGATGAGCATACAGTTGTATTTACATTTATATATATATTTATATACAGTAGAGGCAACGTTTATTCTAACATTTGCCGTAAACTAGCCGGGTTACATTCTGGGTATGTGCTGGGTATGTGTTGGGTATGTTCTGGGCTAGTTTGAGGCACGTTTAAGGCATTTCTGCATTGACTAACGACCCATAGGATTAACACGGCAGGGATCCCTGGCAGTCCCATTCAGTTTGAATGGGACTGCCAGGGACCCCCGCTGTTAATCTGATAGGCCATTAATCAATGCAGAAATGCTGGGGCTAGTTTAAGGAAAGTTTAAGGCATGTATTCAGAATGTACCTGGGTGTTTCCTGGGTTTTTTGGGGAATTGCCACTGGTTTTTGTTCGAATAAGAGTTGCCTCTACTTTACATCTCCCGTATTCTGTGCGCATACTGGAAGAGATAAGGGCTCAGGAAATACATTGCAACCAAACACTGCAATACAGGAACAGAATGGAAGCCAAGGTGGATCTTCTTTTTAGGCTGTACAATCAGTGGGTCAAAGTTTTGAATTATGATTGCAAGAAGGGAAAGACAGTGCTAACTTTGAATTTACGGAAAATAATTATGGATGAAATCAAATCTCATTACATACTAGACTCGCTAATAGTCAAATCGGTGAAAGACAACATAAATTGATTTTTGAGGCATAGAAGGGTACTTCCCTGGAACCACCATGTCTATGGGGAGGAGTACATGTTTACTTAATTTAAACATAACATTGAACCCAGTAATGAACTGTACTCTACGCATCAGTCTTGACCCACACCCTCAAAAACCGCTCCAAAAATCCAGTGTTAATAATGTTTAAAGAAACAGGAAAAAATGGCAGAGCACTACAAAAAGTATCCAATGTAGAATAAAGAGGAAAGTGCGTTTCCCAGAAAAAATTATTTATTGGTCATGATGAACAAATAAGGGCAAAGTGTTGCCCCACCAATGTTTCACGCTTCCCAAAGTGCTTTATCAAGGCATTTAATAATGTTTAGTAGTAAATGTATTCCCAAAAGTGATTATTAATCTTGATGAAATCGTGGTGGCGTTCAGGTCAATATTTAATATTGTCTCTATCTTTTACAGAGCAAAACATCAAAGAACAGGCTGGGTAGAAGAAAATAAAATGTACCGGAAAGAAGAGAGAGACTACTTGTATTTTTGTATTGCTGTTTTTTTTTTATTATTATTCTCTTGAAAATATATATATTTTTAAATCATTTTGGTGTTTTCGAGTTTTATGGTAGTGTGTGTGTGTGTGTGTGTGTGTGTGTGTGTGTGTGTGTATGTGTGTGTGTGTGTGTGTGTGTGTGTGTTTGTGTGTGTGTGTGTGTTTGTGTGTGTGTGTGTGTGTGTGTGTGTGTTGTGTGTGTGTGTGTCTGTTAGCATATAGCCAATAAAGAATATCACTTGTGAGCACATTCACATGTCTTAGACAGGTCTGCAACCCTACCTTTCAACCATTAACACCATACAAATAACAATCTTTCAAATGTGCAACAGCAATTTTTGTTGAGTGGCATTAGATTCATCTTGTCCCACAATAATTTGTTGTTTAATAAACTATTCTATCTTCAGATCTGTGGAACGTCCATGGGACCAGGTTCGCCCCTAGTTATGCGAACCTGTTTCTGGGCGCTCAATAACATCTGGGCCTATCTAGAGCTGGGGCGGGCCTTGTGTACTATGGCCGTTTCATTGACAAAATTATTATTATTTGGGACGGACCTCGAGAACATCTTTGAAAGTTTTGTGCCTAACGAACAAGGTCTTAAATTCACTCATGCCATTTACAACGAACAAAGGATCTTTCTTAACCTTTCTCTGTTCGTTGATGAGGATATGAACATTCAGACCAAGGTACATTTCAAGGACGTATCAGCTAATAGTTATCTGCATGCCAAAAGTTGTCATCATCAAAAGTGGCTCAATAACATCCCGTTCAGACAATTCAGCCATCTTAGGAGAAACTGTTCCATTGAACCAGATTTTGAACATCAATCAATAATCCTTAAAGATTGATTTCTGGAAAAAGGTTATAAGAAATCCATTATTGAAGAGTCCTTTTCCAAAGCCAAGGTACTAGAAAGAGGAGTTCTTATGAGTGAGTCATGCAATAGATATCTTGCCAAAAGGGAAGGTGTGAAGTCTGGAGTTGTTGCAAACCAGGCTAAATCTGGCCTCTCCAAATTTGTCACTAAATTCAACACATCTGCAAATAAGATTTCAAGGATTTTAAATACACATTCTAAAATAATGCAATGTGATTCACACCTAAAAAAATAATTAACTAATAGAGCACCTATAGTTTCAAGAAGGCAATGAATGTCAAGAATTTAATAGCACCCAGCAAATTGAAAACTTTCTCCAATAAAGTTGTTGGTAGAAATGGGATCTTTAGGTGTAATAAGTCTAGATGCATTATGTGTAGACAGATTTGTTTAGAGCATACATTTTTTATCACACATCAACGGTAGCAAACATGGAGTTAAAGAGCGTATTGAATTCCTGACGCAATATGTTGTGTGTACAGGCTGAGTTGTCCCTGTGGGATGCAGTACATTGGGAGAACTTTGTTATCTTAATGTAAGGTATCTTGAACATAGGAGAAATGTGGCAAGGAGCCTAATGACACACAGAGTATCAAGGCATTTTTGTCTTCATCACAATAAAGATCCTGGGCTCCTGACAGTCATTGCGATTGAGAACGTCCCCCCTTAAATTTTTTTTTTTTGGGGGGGGGGGAGGGGAGGCAGGTTCAAGACCCTGTGCAAATGGGAGTCCCACTTGATCTATAGGATGGGTACACTTGCCCCTGCCGGTTTAAACAAGTGTGTTGACACCAGTACATTAGTATAGATTTATTTGTGCATGTTACTGGTGTCCTCCTGAAGAATTTCTGTATCATGAGTGGTCATGTTCTCACATCCTATTTTTTTTAAATATAATAAATGTTTCCCCTCACCCCTTTTCTCTTCCCGTCCCTTTCCCTCTCCTCTCATCCATCTATCCCTCTTGCAATTAACCTTTCCTCCTATTCTACTTCCCTTTCCTCTCCCCTTGCCTTCAAGTTTCTCTTCCCCTTTTTCTCCCGCTCCTTTCCCCCCCCCCTTCCTATGTCCTTCTCTTTCCCCCCTTTTTCACATCATCCATTATCCCCGTCCCCTATCATTTCCCCTCCCCTTCCCCCTACTCCCCCCTTTCCTTTTTCCATTCCTATTGCATATTTAAGATTTTAAGATGTTTAATTGACCATATACTGTATTGATCTATATCCAATTTCCCCCCTTTTCAGTGTGCATTTTTATGGTATTACACTAGTAATAATATCATCATGTTGTTATTTGTTTTGCACAATTTAAAGGTATTTTGTTCAAATTGTTGTTAATATGAAATCATGGCTACAGTATATGCACTTATTCATGTATTTTTTATATATTTAAGGTTAGAGGTTTTGTTTCTGTTGTGTAGGGTTAGTTATGTTTGTCCTCTTACGTTCACTTTCAATAGCATCTTGCCTCTGTTGTTCATTTATGTAAATAAGATCACATGTAGCGTTTTTTACATTCTGTTTTGCTCAATGTAGGGTTGCGCAATAGTAGTAATCATATATAGCTGATTTTTGGAGCCGTTTCAGGCTAGTCCGTTACCTTACCCCTGATGTAGACACGTGGTGTGACGAAATGCGTAGGAACTGTATGCTGTGACATCACATGTCTTCCTGTAACCATGAGCAGTCTGTGTTTTCGAGCGACCGGTCTGCATCTATCCCTTATTGTGTTTAAGGAAAACACTCAGGCGCTAACTCACAGTTTATGTAAAATGGAAGTACACTGGCGACACGTTTAATTTGAGTAGGGCTAGTACCGCAAGCCGGGACATGTCCCGGCTTGCTAGCCCCACTCCCTCGGCGTGCCGCGCGTCACCGACGCGCGGTCACGCGTCATCGGGAGCCTGCGCCCCCTGCACGCGCGTCCAGGGCTCCCCGAGGGAGCCCTGGTGTCCCGCGATGTGGGGGACGGCGGCAGGGGGTTCCGGGGGACCCGGGGGACCCGGCGGACCCGGCGAGCGGAGGGAGAAAGCCCCGATCGGAGGGCGCTCCTCCGCGGCTTTGGCGCGCGCCAGGTTACTGCTGCGGCCGAGACCGGGCAAATGCTCGAATAAACTCGGCCGCAGCAGTAGTTCTGAATTATACCTTATTAGGGGTCTCCCAGTAAACTCCTACACATTAGGGGTACTTAGTGGGCAGATACCCCTGCAGCTCAACCCCAACAGGATCTATCCAGGATCCTCAAGTATACTGTATGCAAAAGAGAAACAATTGGGGAGCATAGGGTAAGGAACTATATCTTCAAAGTATGAATCCCAATACAAAAATCTTAATAGTACCAAAATGAAATTCCCATAAGCACATATGTACTCAGTGTAGTGCTCAAGGGTTAAATACCACAGTCAAAGCACTAACCCTGGTACTCGGAGACCGGAGGGGAGTGGTAATATAATGCATATAAACACACACTACGCACACGGCCATGTGTGAGTATCAGGTCCCTCAAAGATATCTTTGCTACAGTTTTCTTCTTTCTTCTGTGTGGTATGCATACCCTCCTTCTCGTTGGCCTCCCTCGTGGTCAGGGTGAATGTATGGAGAACAAATTTAGGTCAAATAAAAGTATTTATTATTCAAACAAAACTCCACGCTTACATATACTACAGCCCGCTTCGCCAACTTCAGAGTCCGTGCATGCATCCGTGTCAGGGAATCCCTGCTTTCGCATCGGTTTTACACTATTCTGTATCTTGATAATGTTCAAAGTAAGACCAATAAAACAGTAGGTATAGAAAAAAGGTGCACTCACATGACCCCTTGTTTGTAATTGCCTCAGGTGCACGCCCTGCAATCCATGAAGCAATGTATTCTCCTTCCAAGCAGGAAAAAAAGGCAGCACTCCAGGGGACTAATATTAGATTTATTGAAGTGAAATCAGACTAACCTTTCACTCCCAAACATGGACCTTTGTCAAGATATATATTAACGTTATATTTAAATAATGCAGAGCCCATTTGTAGCTAACAATGTTTTGCATATAGGTAGTGTGCAGCTCTTCAAATGGACTTTAAGTTTAGGGTATCTTCAGAATTATACACTGTAATTTCATTATCCAATAAATACAGTATGCATAAGGGAGCAATATGTGAATACATGCACCAACCCCAACTTTTTCACTATTTTGGATAACACCAAAGGTATTAAACATAAGTTTTTAATGTATACAATGAAGTCACAATGTAGTCGTCGAACAATTTTTTTTGAAACAGTTGAAATTTTTTTTTATATATATATATATATAGCAAATGGATATATTACTGTATGCTGCATGTCTTAGACAGGTCTGCAACCCTGACTTTCACCATTATCACCTAGCACACAGCACTTCCACTGCAGCAAGGGATTCTGGGAAATGACATGCAAACAAGCACACAGAGCCACTTTTTGCTTCAAAACCATTCAACATGGTTTCCCCATAGGCTTAAGCTTGCTGCATGGTAACAGCTTTGAGCACAGCCAGGGTTAAGATGCATAGCCAGCAAACCCACCCACAGACAGACTGTTTCGACCTTAATGGGTCTCCTCAGTGTGGGGTTGGTTATGCCAGCTATGCAAAAAAGAAGCAAGGGACAGGGTTTACCATACTCAGTTAAGTTATGGTGGGTAAAAAAAGTCACTTTGAATGGTTTTGAAGCAAAAAGTGGCACTGTGTGTTAGGTGATAATGGTGAAAGGTGGGGTTGCAGACCTGTCTAAGACATGCAAATGAGCATACAGTAATATATCCATTTGCTATATGCTTTGTTGTGGAGGGTTTTTGTCACTTTATTTACCCACCATAACTTAACTGAGTATATATATATATATATATATATATATATATATATATATATATATATATATATATATATATGTATATATATATATATATATATATGTATATATGTATATATATATATATATATATATATATATATAATCAAAAAATAAATAGATGATACCGTTCTGTGGCTAACGAAATGCTTTTATTTGTGCGAGCTTTCGAGATACACTGATCTCTTCTTCCGGCGATGTTACAATGAATGAAGCAAGCAAAAGGTATACTTAAAAACAGTGTCTCTTGGAATGTTATCTGTGCTGGTCCTTCCCCCGGTGTGGATGTCTTTTATGGCTAGTGGTGTCAAAAGGTTCCTGAAAGCAAGTGATGTAAGAGTGTGTGTGTGTGTCTGTGTAAATATAAATGAATGGAGAGCCCACAGTATATACAGTGCTTTACAAAAGGTGTGTGTGGAGTGGGAGTGGATATAAATGGTGTGGGTAGGTGTGGAAATGTGAGAGATTGTAGCACAACTAAAAGTGTGTGTGGATACTCTACACACACCTTTTGTATAGCACTGTATATACTGTGGGCTTTCCATTAATTTATATTCACACAGATACACACACACACTCTTACATCACTTGCTTTCAGGAACCTTTTGACACTTCTAGCCATAAAACATATCCACACCGGGGGAAGGACTAGCACAGATAACATTACAAGAGACACTGTTTTTAAGTATACCTTTTGCTTGCTTCATTCATTGTAACATCGCCGGAAGAAGAGATCAGTGTATCTCAAAATCTCGCACAAATAAAAGCATTTCGTTAGCCACAGAACGGTATCATCTATTTATTTTTTGATTATTGAAGCTCGGCTAACACGGTACTGATACCTCTACATATATATATATATATATAAAAAAAAAAAATAATATATATATATATATATATAATTTTTTTTTTGTTTTTTTTTTTTTTTCCATTAAAAATATTTTTGTATTATAGGAGATATTCATTTCATCCTCATTTTATAACATACCCTAAAAACCAAAACGTTTCTTTGGCAGGCATTTTGAGTATCAGTTATTATTTCTATTATTTTTATACAATAAAAAAATACCTGCAAGGGAAATGTTTTTACCATGAAAGGCATGCTTTACCATCAACCATGCTTTTACAGTCAACCATCTCTAACTAAAATGTATGCCCATCTAAAAAAAAATTGCCAACTTTAGCATGTATGATTTGTGGCAAAAATGTGTGGTATAATATATTAAATCACTGGAGTGGTCAGCCCCTAGAGCAACATTTTAACACTCCAAATGTATTCTCTGAAAAAGTGTGAGCATATATATTTGAATTATAGTGTCAGCTCTAGTACTGCATATGAACATTTTTTTGCTACTGCCTTAAGGCTTTGATTGCTTAAAGTTGTCCTAATTCCTTACTTTTTAATACATTTTTATAGATTATCACCCTGCTCAAGGTTTTCCTCTTCCTTCTGTAGTATTAAAGTTGCCTAGAGCATTTTGCACCAAATGTTATACTTGCTTGAGTTGTCATTTTCTCTGCTTTTGAAGTTATTTATTAAATCCTTCAGCCCATATTAAAGCTGCTGGTTATCAAGCCTCCTGTCTTATGAAAATCTAACATTTTTGCAGCTTTCCCCAATTTAGGATGGCTATATTCTGCAACCATGCTCCCTTGGTGAAGTACAATATGTTTACTGCAGCATGGTCAAGATTTCTGTAGGCTACCCGCTATAATTAACAATATTTTTAAAATTGCATCCACAAAAGACCAAATTTGGATCTAATAAAGAAACATGGTGCTACAAACACCCAAAACATTTCCCCATTGTAAGATGTTCTGTTAATTGTGGTAAACATTCTCTTTTATCTCACACACAAGCCCTGTTATTTAGAAATGTGCAAAATTGTTAAAGTGTGGTCCACAAACCTTTGCACAAACTTTTCTTATTCTAATCTGCCAAGGTTTGTATGAACATTTTGTTATAATATGTTTGCTCACAAACATGCAATTATGAGAGAGCTATTTTAATAGAGTCCCAAGCACTATATATAGCACCTCAAACCTCACAAAAAAATAACATATGGAGACTGGAGAGATACCTGTTCTCAAAATGGAGCACACTTTAGATACCTGGGAGATACTGTATGCTAATAGAATTTGAAAAGCAAATATAAATGACTCACATGACACACTTCCTAAAAGGATTGCCATAAGAATTATATTTACAAACATAAGACACCTTGTGATGAAAGGGATACTCGTATTAGGCCCAACATGATCAGAACGTCTAACTACTATTCTGTGCAGCAGTTCTAGCAGTAAACTAAACCATATGCTGGATATTTCTACTGTCACATCATACTTTTGAGTTCTATTGCTCAGACATGTAGCTAATAATACTTGTGGACACTCACCTTGGTTCCTTTAAAAGCAGACTTTTCCACTTCATCATTGCCAGTTCATTATGCCTTGTGCACACATTGAAATTCCAGGGAGATATGCTAATAGCCAAATTAGCTACAGGTATGAGCAGTAGAGCACAAAAGTACAGTATGCTGTGACAGTAGAGCTCTCTCTCTCTCTTTCAAAAACAAGTCATTCTTTTTGAAACAGATCAGCGGATGAAAAGTACTTGCGGATTTGAATTTCTGCGAAACTTTTGCCCATCTCTAATAATAGAGTACATAACCGTATGTTAAAAAGCAGGTGAGTTGAGCAGAACATTATGGTATTGCTGTGGAAATTCAGCCAAATGCAGAATATAATCTGCATATGAGGCACTTTGGGTCTTTGCACCTTTTGACCTTGAGCAATTCACTTTATCTTCCTATGTCTTACCCAAGATTGTAAACTCTACAAGGCAGGGACTCGTGTCTGCAACAATTATATGTACAGTGCTGTGTACAAAGTAAGCACTATGCAACAAAAAAAAATGAATATTATTATATGCCATAATTTGGAGCACATCAACGTATAAAAGGCAAGAAAAAGATATGACTACATTTTTCAAAGAAAGAGGCTATAGCAGGACCTGCATAAAGAAAGAATCTAAAACCGCAGTAGCCAGAGATAGAGAATATTTACTGTATGTGAATATTGAGAAAGAAAACACATCCAGAATTAGGTGTATTAGTCCATATGGACAACATTAGAATGAAGTCAAAACAGTATTGAACAAGTATTGGCATATTTTGACCATAGATAAAGATATAAACAATATGATTAGTGAACGACCATAGATGGTGGCAAGAAGAGCAATTTGAGAGATGTATTAGAGCATAAGAATCACGTTGTCAATAAAGTAGGAAAGGGTAGTGTGGCAAGACATTTTATAACACAATACATGGAGGTTTCCTAAAATAACTAAAATTTATTTTTGAATGATATAAATGCACATTCAAATTGTTGACTTGGGAGACAGAAAAGGGAATCTGGATAAAATTGTTACAAAAGGAAAGTAGGTGTTTTTTTTTAAATCTGAGCAGCCAAGGTCCGTAGGGACTTAACTAAGAGATACATAGATGTATTTTGTAAAGGCCATGTTTTCTTGAAGGTATAAGTTCAGTATGGTAGATTATAGGTTTTTAAGTATGTTTTTCAATGATATATAAGTAATTTGTCTTGAACGTCTGTTTGACACGGTATAAAGGTCAAGTAAGAAAACATGGCACAGTGCCCCTGAAAAAGCCCCATTTTATGGGAGACAAAACGCGGGTCGGCAGTTTGCACCAGTATCCCTGAGATCAAACAATACTGAGTGATTATTGCTTGGACTGATTTCCTTGATATGGGGTACAAATGTGTTATCTGTGCTCAAGTGAGGAAGAATTTTTGGGGAGAAAAATCCCCACATGATTCGGCAAAATAATTTAGATGAGCAAAATTGAAAGTTGAAAAATGTATTAAATTCCAGATGAGCAAAGTTATAACACATCACTTGATAGATAAGTTGGGATACAGTAGAGGCTGAGGAGAGACAAAGAGAGTTAATTGAAGACTGGCATGTGATGAAATAGATCATGAGTGATACCACACTCAGGTATTAAAGATTGAGGATCAATGATGACTAAGTGAAAGATACTGTATGTATGAAAAACAAGGGGAAATATCATTGGTAAGCATCAAGACGGCCATAATTGCACATGTGCAGAACAATAACACGTACAAAATTTCAGTAAGAGCAACAGCACTGGATCGCTCATCATCGCTCATAATCTCAAGAAGGATACGTATTATCAAATTGACCTTGACTGTATGTTTCAGTACTGTGGACTATTATTTAATTCATCATCATCATCCATCATCCATCATCCATCATCCATCATCCATCATCCATCATCCATCATCCATCATCCATCATCCATCATCCATCATCCATCATCCATCATCCATCATCCATCATCCATCATCCATCATCCATCATCCATCATCCATCATCCATCATCCATCATCCATCATCATTTTTTAAACGTGAATACAGGAATACAGGCCTCCACTTAACGGGAGTTATAAAGAAAAAATATATAACTGTGCACAAACTGTGTAATATAAGTGACTTGTGGTGTATACAATATTGTGATATTAAATAATCTTAATAGTAACCATAACAATGGCCATAAAGGGTACACCCTAAATTTGTAATATATATATAAAAAAAAAACTTTAGTTTTTAAACCTCATATGTTGAAAAAGTCTGATGCTCATCACAGTTGATGGCTCGGCACCATATAGATCACATGAAAAGAAAAAAGAGACAGCACACGACCTCTCGTAGTGTATAACTGTGTAATTATAATTACAAATAATTTGTGGTATGATATTCACGTACAGAAAAAATCAATTAGTTAGGCAGGGCATGTTTTAGGTACATGTTACCGCTTAGATATCCAAACGATCCACTCCGTGAGTAACAGCTGTCCTTCAGGCCCCCCCCCCCGCCCCCCCTTCAATCTCTGTGGACGTTCCTGTTTCAGGCAGTCCTGGGCTCCAATGCAGGCACTCGGCACACGTCACATAGGGCACATGTGTGGATATCAGGATACAAGGCGGACCAACGGAACAAACTAACCCCAAACTGCTCGCTCTGGGGTATAATCCACGATGCAAGCCACAGCTCCATGGCACTAACAGGCGATACGCTGAGGTCACTGAGTTGCGCCATAATAGGCGACCGACTCATGCTGGCTCAGCAAAGTACCGCAAGCTAACCGTATAAGCTTACAACATTATATGGGGATTACAGCAATTTGTGCCAATAAATCAATACTCCTACGCATTTCGTTGAACTAGTCAACTTCTTAATGGATAATTATTGCACTAGTGTGTAGGATATTTAAACCCCATGTCAGTTTGTGATTGGCTGTTCATGGGGTATTACTCAGCCAATCACAATTGTATGAAAGAATACACACAGATGTATACATAATTAACTTAATGTTACACGGAGTTACAATTTATTAACAAAACATCTTTAAAAATAAATACAACATCAAGAAAGTGCATAAAAACTTTTCTTTAACTAAGATGCTGAAATTAAAGAAACATAGTATTAGCAAGAAAAGGTATTTGTGCAAAATCACAAAATGACAAAGAAAGTGAGACAAGACTGATTAGAAAAAAACACAGTGATTGGAAATAGATACTAAGCCCATATTAAAAATACAAATAATAAAAACAGGTGTATATCAAAGGGTGAATAAAATAATTATTAATATTATAAAAAATATTATAAAAATATGTTATGTGGCATATAAAAACCAGATCTGTATAATTAAACAAAAAAACAACAAAAATTGGTAATAATATTTTTGCATATTTAAAATTTCTGTAAACAAATATTATCAAATAATGAATTCACCATTTAATAGAGTGACCAGATGTCTAATTCTTAATTAAGTCTTTTAGGGGCCAAAGTCTTCATCTCTCCACTTAACGGGGCATAGCAATACAGTAAGTTTGAGAACAACTACAATTAAATACAATTATTTTGTTTCACATGAGACAAAGACATAATTATTATTATTATAATGCACCAACATATTCCGTAGCACAGTACAATAGGGTTGACAGATGAAAACAATAAAATAAAAAGCATATACTTTTATTGTTACAGTGGGTAAGGAGGGCCCTGCCCCAAGGAGCTTGCATTCTAAAAGGAAGAGTACGTGGAAACATAAGGTACAAGGGGTACATTAAATGAACAGAGGCTATACATTCAGTTTACAGACATTTCATGGACAGCTAGAGATAATAAATGATAATGGGAAATGCTCAAAATTAGCAAACGGCAACAAATGGCTGACGCCTTTTATCTTCCACCTTTGGGGAGACTTGTGTGGTCTCATATCAAAAAAGTCCTGAAGTAAACTGATATCAGCTGTAAGGAAAAAGGAGAAGGTTTTGTTCTCCCTATATCATACAGATTTAAGGGTTTTAAAATTATTATTGTGATATTTGTATTGTTTATGTGGTGTGTTTATATTATACTGTATTTATAGTATAAAGTGACATGACTTGATACTATCAGACCTTTATTCTCCACTTCCCATCACACAGTAATGTTTATTTGTCCCCAATCAAAAGTCTTGTATATTACTTCAAAGTTTGCAATTTAAAAAAGCTACAATTAAAGTATACAAAGTTACATACTACATACATACACGGGGGGGGGGGGGTGAGAAGGTACACCCTCTTTGAATTCTATGGTTTTACATACTGTATCAGGACATAATAACAATCATCTGTTCCTTAGCGGGTCTTAAAATTAGGTAAATACAACCTCAGATGAACAACAACACATGACATATTACACCGTGTCATGATTTATTTAACAAAAATAAAGCCAAAATGGAGAAGCCATGTGTGAAAAACGAAGTATACCTTATGATTCAAGCTTGTAGAACCACCTTTAGCAGCAATAACTTTAAGTAATCGTTTTCTGTATAACTTTATCACTCTCACCTGTTTGTGGAGGAATTTTGGCCCACTCTTCTTTACAACGTTGCTTCAATTCATTGAGGTTTGTGGGCATATTGTATGTATGTAAAGTATGTCTTTATTTATATAGCGCCATTAATGTACATAGCGCTTCACAGTAGTAATACATGTGGTAATCAAATAAATAATAGATAATATAAATAACAGATCATGGGAATAAGTGCTTTAGACATAAAAGTAACATTTCGGAAGAGGAGTCCCTGCCCCGAGGAGCTTACAGTCTAATTGGTAGGTAGAACGTACAGAGACAGTAGGAGGGAGTTCTGGTAAGTGCGTCTGCAGGGGGCCAAGCTTTATGTATCGTGTTCAGAATATCCACATATGTTTATGCACAGCTCTCTTAAGGTCCAGCCACAGCATTTCAATCGGGTTGAGGTCTGAACCTTGACTGGGGCATTGCAACACCTTGATTATTTTCTTTTTCAGCCATTCTGTTGTAGATTTGCTGGTGTGCTTGGGATCATTGTTCTGTTGCATGACCCAATTTTGGCCAAGCTTTAGCTGTCGGACAAATGGCCTCACATTTGACTCTAGAATACTTTTGTATACAGAGGAGTTCATGGCCGACTCAATGACTGCAATGTTCCCAGGTCCTGCGGCTAAAAAACAAGCCCAAATCATCACCCCTCAACCACTGTGCTTGACAGTTGGTATGAGGTGTTTTTGCTGATATGCTGTGTTTGGTTTTCGCCAAACGTGGCCATTATGACCAAACATCTCCACTTTGGCCTTGTCTGTCCAAAGAACATTGTTCCAGAAGTCTTGTGATTTGTTCAGATGCAACTTTGCAAACCTAAACCGTGCTGCCATGTTCTTTTTAGAGAGAAGAGGCAACCCTTCCAAACAAACCATACGTGTTCAGTCTTTTTCTAATTGTACTGTCATGAACTTTAACATTTAACATACTAACTGAGGCGTGTAAAGTCTGAGATGTAACTCTTGTTTTTTTGGCAATTTCTCTGAGCATTGCACGGTCTGACCTTGAGGTGAATTTGCTGGGACATCCACTCCTGGGACGATTGGCAACTGTCTTGAATGTTTTCCTCTTTTGAATAATCTTTCTCACTGTAGAATGATGGAGTTTAAATTGTTTGGGAGTGGCCTTATAACCCTTCCCAGATTGAAGGGCAGCAACAGTTGCTTCTCTAAGATCATTGCTGATGTCTTTCCTCCATGGCATTGTGTTAACACACACCTTAATGCTCCAGACCAGAAACTGCTAAAACTTTGGCTTTTATAGAGGTGGTCACACTTACTGATGATCAATTAATCAAGGGCATTTGATTAGCAGTACCTGTCTGCTACTTAATATCTTAATTCCTATGGAAGCAGTAAGGGTGTACTTCGTTTTTCACACGTAGCTTCTCCATGTTGACTTTATTTTTGTTAAATAAATTATGACACGGTGTAATATGTCATGTGTTGTTGTTCATCCGAGGTTGTATTTACCTAATTTTAAGACCTGCTAAGGAACTGTTATTATGTCCTGATATGTAAAACCATAGAATTCAAAGAGGGTGTACTTTCTTTTTCACACCACTGTACATACACACTACAGGCCAAGTTCATCCGAACTTCGTATCACTTGCTTATCCCTTGAATTATTCTCCATGCATGTGCATGTGTAGTGCTTGTAAATTGTAACACTTTTGCAGGGTATTTATTATCACTCCATGTATAAGGTAGAAGTGTTTAAATATATATTTTATTCAATGAATCAATGCTTTCAATAAACGTTAAAACAAGGGGGTGGATGACATGGGTACAGTGACCACCTTTGGTGAAGATGTGGTGTCTGCAGAGTGTATCTAAGGGGCCCTTTATTAACGGGCCTCCTCCCCCTTTAATTTCACTGACCTAGTCAGGGGTAGGAGGTGGGGACTCTAACCTGAATAAATGGCAGAAATTGTTTTGTTTTTTTCCTGTCCTAGATTTGGGCCCATAGATCTAAGCGGAAGTCTACATTAAACTGAATTGTGGAAGCCCTGAACTATTGGATTCCAGGAATTAAACCCCCCCACTTCTCTGGTGGGTTTTGATATCATGACTCCTCAACGGTCCATCCTTAATTAGTAGTGTTCAAAGATTTCTTTTGTTTATTTATTTATGTTTGACTGTTAGAAATGAGAAAACCAAGCCTAAAACTTAAAGAAAAATATTGAAACATTTTCTCAGAGGCTCTGGAATGGTATTTTTGAAATGGTTTTGCCATTCACTTTAATCTCCTATTTGCATGGTAAATACCACCTACTGTATTTATATAATCCAATGCTTTATGGTCTTATTAGAACCCTCCTAACTACTATAGTATTGATCCAACAGTTATTTACTTTCTAACCTATCTCTTTTATTTAGATGAGATGGAATCCAGTAATGTCTGTTCTGAAGTATTCATCTAATTTTCAAGTAATTTCTGTAGAATTCAGATACATTTGAAACAATAACACCAGCTAAAAATATAAATATAAGCATTAGCATACAAATGAACAAATACACATTTATATGATAATAATCTTCTTAGTACATTAAAATATTAATGGCCAAGTCACATCTTCTGCTCCTTGGAATATTACTTAAATCACATGTCTCAGGCAGGTCTACATTTAATCATTATCTCTTACCATATAGTGCTTCCACTCTAGCCAGGGATTCTGGGAAATTACATGCAAATGAGAAGTGTCACCTGTTACTTCACGTCTCTTTAAACATGGACCCCCTATAATCATATGCCTGCAGTGTTAGATATTCTGCATCGCCTGAGTTAAAGAAGTACATAGCCAGTAAAACCTACTCGCAGACAGCTATTTCAACCTTTTGGGTCTGTTCAGTGTGAGGCTGTTCTTTGCAATGTGAAGTTGGAATAAATAAATAATGTCACACCAAAACCCCAGTGAAAGTGTCCGCCCTTAATCTTTTCCTTATGATTCCACTTTTGTCATGCGTATATTGTTAGATTTTAGGGAGAGCAGTGGTAGAATATACTCAGAAAATCTTCTAAAGTAAGATTGTTACATTTCATTTTGTGTACCTGTGGAACCTATTTTTAAATAAGAGTAACAATCTAGATATGTGGAGTTCAAACATTCAATGTTGTGCTATATCCACATGAACCTGAAACCTTCATAGTATCTTTGCTTCTTACATTGGGCATAACATGTTAATGCATTATGCACACTGCCAACAGAATGATTTGGGCCCAGACCAGGACAAATTTTTACAATGGGGTCGCCACAAATGTTGTTACAATTATATACTGTATGATCTATTTTGCCCTGTCAGGTCTCTCTGTTTTCCCCCACATGTCTTTCTCCCTTTTTCCTTTTATACCCTTTTCCCTACTCTTTCCCTGCTGTCTTTATTTCTTAGCCTTTCATGTAATTTGATGTCTCCCCTTGTATCAATTTCTTCTCCCTGCCTCAAATGTGTTTATCTTCTTTAACCATCAAGTAGAGAGGTTCATGATTTTCCTTCCTCAATGTGCTTCTCAATTTCTTTTTCCATTTATCTCTCACTCTCCATGTCTTCCTCTATTTTATTCTCCCCATGTCTCTATATTCTTCCCCCTTTATGAGTACTTCATTATTACTGTAGGTGATACCTTTTTATTTTGGCTAACAATGATATTATAAGACAAGCTTTTGAGAGTTATTTTCTCGTCCTCAGGTCAAGCAATTCTGATTTACAAAAGATTCCATGAGTTAAACACAGGTAAAATCAAGATAATCTAAGGCAGATGATATAGGAAAAGAATGGCAGAGAGAATTATCAATAACCAGACAGGGCAATAAAATGGACAGTGAGAAATAGGACCATACATCAGCAGTGTGAAGAAGTTGAGGGTGCAGGGGGGAAGACGAGGTTGAGAGGCATGAATAAACATTACAAAAAATGATGATACTGTAGTGTGTAAGAAACCCATTATCAGCATTAAGTCCTCTTGTTTTGGTGTCAAAGAGCATTATAATTTTGAATTCAAATGTTTACTTTTTTTTAGCTTTTTAAACATTCCTTTGAGGATTTAGATTTTTTAATTATTTATGGAATGATCGTCCTATGAGAAGTGGTGTCCCACTGGAGTGCAGTATCTTCCTTCTTTTTGGCTGGTCTCACAATCCTTGCTTACATTTGCTGCATTGAATCATACTGTACTGTATATACCACATTCCTGGATGTGCAGCAGAATGATCCTTTAACATTCAATGTTCTATGTTTGTGTCTGGCTGTGAATCTTGTCATATATGTTTACAAAGTTCCTCCTTTATACAATTATTCTTTTTGTCTTTATTCCTCGTGTTTATGCTTTCGTGCCCTTACATCTATTTATTTTCCCTTCATGTTTTGCTCTTTTACCTTCATGACATTTCCCCCAGCATTCCTCTCTATTTTATATTTATATCATTCTCTTGTATCTCTTTTTTCCCCTCATGTCTCTTAACATTCCTTCCTCTGATGCCTCCTTATCTCTTTCCCACTTATCTCTATTTTCTAAAATATATTTTTCTGTTATTTCCCCTTATCTCTTCCACTTTTTTCTCTTTCTTTCTATTTCACACTTTCCATTTAATGTACAGTCATGTGAAAAAGAAAGTACACCCTCTTTGATATCCATGGTTTTACATATCAGGACATAATAACAATCAGCTGTTCCTTAGCAGGTCTTAAAATTAGGTAAATACAACCTCAGATGAACAACAACACATGACATATTACACCGTGTCATGATTTATTTAACAAAAATAAAGCCAAAATGGAGAAGCTATGTGTGAAAAACTAAGTACAACCTTACTGCTTCCTTAGGAATTAAAATGCTAAATAGCAGACAGGTAAACAAATGCCCACAAACCTCAATGAACTGATGCAACGTTGTAAAGAAGAGTGGGCTAAAATTCCTCCACAACGATGTGAGAGACTGATAAAGTCATACACAAAACGATTACTTCAAGTTATTGCTGCTAAAGGTGGTTCTACAAGCTATTGAATCATAAGGTGTACTTAGTTTTTCACACATGGCTTTTCCATTTTGGCTTTATTTTTGTTAAATAAATCATGACACAGTGTAATATGTCATGTGTTGTTCATCTGAGGTTGTATTTACCTAACTTTAAGACCTGCTAAGGAACAGATGATTGTTATTATGTCCTGATATGTAAAACCATGGAATTCAAAGATGGTGTACTTTCTTTTTCACATGACTGTATGTCTTCTACTTTTCTTTGATTTAGCCATACCCTCTTTCCCTCTTTCCTTTTTCAATTTCTGTATCTCCTGCATCCTGCATGCTCTAGTTCTCATCTCTTGATCTGGCTCAGTACACCTAATGCTACATTAGGCTGGTAGGTCATTTTCCACATTGTGCTGCAATTTACAGTTCCCATAGACAGCTGTGCTTAATATCAGACACTTCCTCTTGGGTGCCATAGCAGATAGATGATGTACCGGCAGGGAGCCAGGCCCTAAACCTATCTAGCTTGAGAAAGCAGTAATGGCTGTCTCCTCCTCTAGGTTACACTGCAAACTGTACTTTTAGAGTTAGGTTAAGTGGGGGGAGAAGTAAGCAGCACTACGTCAGTACAGTAGTCTGTGCACACACACAGACTCAAACGGTATAAACGAATAATGACACTTGCTCATATATAGGTGAATATATAGAGTTTGATTTAAACACTTTGATTTTATTTTCGCCAATTTCATCAAGGTTACCTCCCTGTTCAACAAGGACTCATTTGTTTTCCTCACCCATTATTTTAAATAGAGCACAGCTCTGAATAAAGTTTGCATTTTAAAACACTCATCTTACATTGGTTATAGTACACTTCAGGAACCCACCTGAACACTAGGATCCAAGTGTCTCTCTAGTTAGTACTTTGCTGAGTGCTCTCATATAGGGGTCCGTCTTCTCCCCCCTGTTATCTATTTGATTATCCCAGATTGTAGCACCGCATTGCCTTGGCATAGAGTAGTAGAGTGGGTGCTCTTTCCTACCCTTTACCCCTTCCTATCCGATGTTGCGAACTTTTAGAGTTAGTCAAAGAAAATGTTACATTCAAAATGTCTACAGTAGGCTGGAAAGCCCACAGAACTGTACAATATAAGGAAGATACTGTGTGTTTATATAAAGTGCATCAGGGAGGGACAGTAAGCAAGGGATGGGATATTGACTTTTGTCTCACCCCCAGATAGAGATATTTTTGATAGGTTATACTAGGCATGTACTAGCTTTTCTCACGTATGTATATTGGTATTTTTATGTATTTATGTGCTTTTTCAGGGGTGCCTTTTATGGGAGGAATATATTTTGTGATTTTTTGAGATTTGTGTTTTAAATTTTGTGATTCAATATATAATGTGTGAGAGAGGTGTAGAGCTAGAAACAGGGAAAAGAGTGCAATATGGCACATTTCCAGGTTGGGGCGCTGGGGTACTCTAAATAGTTGACCGGCATTACCGTGAGGTTGCGTGTGGGCAGGGTTGTGCAAGGAAGGAGTGAATAATTTACAGTATTTCATTTCTTAAAGATATTGATATAGGGAACAGAAAAATTAGGGAGCACAGGATTAAAAAGTGGTTCAAAGTCAATATATATATATATATAAATAACAAAGGGCAGGCTGCTGAATTGTAGCCGGCCAACTTGCGTCACACAGCAGTGCACATGTGTTCCTTGACCACAGTCAATGCACTTACTGTGTGTTGCAAAGACACAGGGAATGGAATCAGAAGTACTAAAAACACTTACTGTACATGGCCGTGTGTAAGTGGCACACACGTCAATGGTTTCTTTCCTCCTCCTCACTTCTGATCCCAGTCATCTGAGTACTCTTTCTTAAGATCCTATTATGTGCCAGTACTTGGACCCTTTTGTCTTGGGGTAAGCCCCCATCGACAGTATTAGGGCCAGAGATGAGTGTTAGATCATCATAAAAAACTTTTAATAACATAAAAAAAATCAACACTCACATTTACAAAAGCTCCAATTGGGTTTTTTAATTGTTTCACGTGTAAATCTTGTAAACAAGCGTCAAAAGAGAGGGTACATTTTAGGTCCAAGACAACGGGAGAGGATTTTAAAACTGAACAATTCATAAATTGCAGGAGCACATATGTGGTGTATATGCTAGAATGCCCATGTGGACTCCAGTATGTGGGACGCAAATGGGCAATATTAGGAAGAGGGTACTAACCCACAGTGTCTCTAAACACTTCAGCATAGCCCATGATGGGAATCCCCTAGGATTAGTATATAGAGGGATAGAGGTAGTTACACTTAGCTGGTAGGGAGGTGACAGACTTAAAAAAAACTGTGCCAGCGGGAGACCTACTGGATCAACATGTTAAAGATGCTGGTTACGGATGGCCTAAACATGGACATTGATCTTGTGGCATTCAATTAAAGGGGTCTCCTGCCCAGAGTGTTCTTCTTTTGGCTTCCGATATCACCATTTGTTTAAATTATTAATTTGTGGGTTTTTTCCCCACCCTGAGATGGGGATAATATAATAGACCATTATAATCCCAATAGATCTTAATTTATAGACGATAAGGGGGATTTGTATGAGTAAGAAGTTCGAGGTTATGTTTTTATTTTAACTTTTTATTCTAACATTATACAGTATCATTCCAATACATTTGCAATGGTTAGGACAGGATGGATTGTTCTGATGTGCCAAGGCGGAGAACATGGATCTAGTAGAACAGAATATAAACATGACACCAAATGTATTTAGTATTATATTTCATATTGCATTTTCTAATGTATTTTATAATGTATTTGGAATGGGCAATGGCCATATGAGGAAATGTGTGATACGTTTCTGTGATTATGTTATGGTATGATTATAGACCTACACTGTTTTTAACAAATGTGTTTTTACCAAGTGTGGTATATACTAGGATCTTGCATGTTGAGATCAAATAAATCAGTCTAAATTAGTAAACTATGTTAACAGAAGAACAGTGATTACTATTATTATGATTATTTCAACTTGCGTGTAGCATTATTGATTATGAATTTAACTTGCAGCAAGTCGCTGACTTAGGGTAATAAGCAATACGTGGAGGGAAGGGGTTTTAAATCCTAAGCTGAAAACTGTGGAACATTATTATATTAACTATATTAGAAGTAAGTGTGGTTGAGGATAACAATGTTAACTTCACCCAGGTTTGAGGATGAAGGTATTGCTGCCCACTAATACACTCTGGACTATTCGCCTAAACAGTATAGGGGAGGAGGACTTTTTAGACTTTTGAAACTTTCTGTGAGAGAACATATTCTCCAGATTGATGGATGACATCACTGTGTGTCCATCACCTCAAATTTGGGTGTCCGCCTGCATTGAGATGAGGGCGGAAGGAAATCAAGCCCTCCGCGTGAGCACATCAAGCGGAATGGGCTAATGAGGCGTAGGACCTATTTAAATCAAGGGAACACAGTTCAGCAGTAACATTTGAGCCTGACGAAGCCGTGGTAACAGCAAAATGCGTAGCTCCGTCTATGGTCCGAAGAAGGCTACCGTAGCAGTCTGTGCTGCTTGCGTCTCAACTGCGTTCCATAGCTGTGCACCGGACACAGGAGTGGGGACGCTGTAGTGCAGAAGTCGGCACGGACTTGATGCGGTCGCCGCCTGGAACTTTTGTGAATGTGAGTTTTGATTTTTTATGTTATTAAAAGTTTTTTATGATCTAACACTCATCTTTGGCCCTAATACTGTCGGTGGGGGCTTACTCCAAGACGTAAGGGTCCAAGTACTGGCACATAATAGGATCTTAAGAAAGAGTACTCAGACGACTGAGTGAAGTGAGGCGGAGAAGGAGAGAAACCATTGACGTGTGTGCCAGTTACACACGGCCATGTAAGTGTTTTTAGTACATCTGATTCCATTCCCTGTTCTTTGCAACACACAGTAAGTGCATTGACTGTGGTCAATGAACACGTGCACTGGTGTTTAACGCAAGTGGGCCAGCTACAATTCAGCAGCCTGACCTTGGATATATATATATATATATCATGGTTTTTGAAGCAAAAAGTGGCACTGTGGCCTCATTTGCATGTCATTTCCCAGAATCCCTTGCTGCAGTGGAAGTGCTGTGTGCTGGGTGATAATGGGGAAAGGCAGGGTTGCAGACCTGCCTAAGACATGCAGATGAGCATACAGTTGTATTTACATTTATATATATATATATATATATATATATATATATATATATATATATATACAATATATATATATATATATATATATATATATATATATATATATATTGTCTTTGAACCACTCTCTAATATTGTGCTCCCCTATTTTTTATGTTCCCTATACCAATTTCCAAGGATTCTGCCTTGATCCTAGGTGGGGTTGAGCAGCCTTCAACCCTGGCATGTTTTGAACAGTGGGCCATTGGTGAAGGTAGTATCAATTATCTTGAACTTTAAATCTGCCTTAGTTTACGATTCAGCCCGAGTATTCTCTTTCTAGCTATCTTAAAGATATTGACACTGTGCAGCTCGCTGTTCCCATGGAATACTGTACTTTCTGTACTTTATACTTGCTGTTCAAAACAAGAATATGATTATGAAAATAAGAAGTATATACAGTACAATATTCCATAAACAATTTTTGAAATAAGCTCATAAACTGTATACTGTATCTCTGTATCTTGGTATCTTCAGCATGTCTGCATAATACAAAATAAAGGACAGCAATTCAGAAATTCTGCTTAGAAAAACAAAACTTGTCAAAATGTTTTCATTATTATTTCTACTTACAAAATGTATGCTGTAGCTTCTAAAAATGGTAAGCTTAGGTAAAAATAATGTAAATCTTAGTGAAAATGAATGTGTCAGATTTCTGGCACCTGAAGGCACTTTTATGGATTGAACAGTTTGTGCTACATGAATAATGAATATTAAAAACTTCACAAATTGCCATCCAATCTATAAGTGTCAATATTCGTGAAATAGGAAGATGAAGTATCTATCATAGTCAACCAATTAGGTTATGTTTCCATTATATTTTTCCAATTGCTATTTTTTTTATTAAAAGGTTTTGCCCCTTTGAGGAATACATTATACATAAAAGAAACTAGAGCTCAGGGAGCTGTTCAGCCTTTCAAAAAGGCTAAACAATTTAAAAGACTAGATATCCCATTTGTAGCAGATTTTCGGCCTCAATTAACTAAAATGATTCCAGTTCAAAGAAGAAACATATGTTTTTATATCATTAAATTTCCATATCAAGCTGAGCAGTGCAATGCAAACTTTTTGCCTGAGTTTATGAAACGTGTGAATTTCACCTTTTTTAGCTAAACGTTTGCATAGTTTAAAAAGTTTACAGTCAGTTCACCTAGGCTAAATTTATATTGCATGTTCACTTAATATCACTTACAGTAGTGCAGAAACTATAAATGGGGCATATCCATGTGTCTGAGTATTTGGGGAGGAAGTGTGGAGATACAGATATGTTTGTGCATTAGTATGAGTGCAACAAAAGATACACTGAATAGATTTCTCATGTCTATTTATTTTGACAAAGGGGAGGGAAGTGTAACTGTGGGGTGGTGGTCATTCTAGTTGTGGTGGCAACAGTAAACGTCTACAAATTAGTGGAGTGGGACCACAGAGAAAAGACTAGTATTTTACAATTCAAAAGCTGCAGCAGTTGAACTTGACCTACAGCAGCAGCCTCCTAAGATGACAATAAGTAATATAAAGGGAGGTTTGCCAAAATCTATCAAATAATTTATATCATCATTCTCCTCAGCTAAAAGTGATAGAGAGAGAGTCCAATTTACTACAGTACCCACTGATAATACAGTACATACTTCCCAAAACACAAATGTACTGTATACAACACAGAGAGATACCTGTGAACATACCTTTTTTTCTATCTCCTCTTCCTCTTTCCCCCTGTCTCTCTCCTCCTTTTCTCACCCTCTCTCTTCTATTCTCCTGGTTTTTTTTTTGTTTTTTTTTATTTATAAAGTGTTTTACCAGGAAGTAATACATTGAGAGTTACCTCTCGTTTTAAAGTATGTCCTGGGCATAGAGTTAAGACAAATAATACATGGTTACAAATACAGTTACATAAATGATCAGGGTATACATTATATACAAGACATTGCATGCACAGTTAAAGAAAATATATATTATAGGCGTATGTAACAGTTACAGATCAAATTAAAATGTGAGACAGCTTTAGTTTTGAAAGAACTTAAACTGGTGGTGGATGTGAGAGTCTCTGGTAGGTTGTTCCAGTTTTGGGGTGCACAGTAAGAGAAGGAGGAGCGGCCGGATACTTATCTTATACTCTCCTCCCTCCATCTCTCTCTACCCCTTTTTCTCCACTTTCACTCTCCTCTTTTGGCACTCTCTCCCCTCATTGTCTCCTTTATTTACCCCCTATCCCCCTATTTTGCCTTGCCCACGTCTGTCCCCCTATTTCTTCTCTCTTCTTCTCTCTGTCTCTCCCTCCTCTCCCTCCTCTCTCCCTCCTCCCTTCCTCCCTCGTCCTCTCACCCACTTCTCAACACCCTCTTAAATAAAACCTACAATATATTTCAGGACTGTGATTTTTATTTTGCAAACTTTTACTAAAGTTAGATTGTTTGAAGTACTGTACTTAAAAAAAACCCATTACATTTCACAAGGTTCACAAACTTACAATGAAAGTTCACGCATGTCTAATGTTAGGCAATCCACGAAAATACACAATTCTACTTTCAGCATATTACAAACTACATTTCATAGAATCAGTGCACCAGACTGTTGAAATTGTAACCTGTAAATTCAAGTGAAATATTTCAGGTATAGTTTGTCTTGCATTTACAGAAAATGTCACTGAATTTTTAACAACTTGCTGTAATGTATTTCAGAGCCCTAGAAAAATCTATTTAGAAAGATGGAGGTTTCACATATATCAAGCAACACCTTCATGAGCTTCTTCTACTATAATTGATTATTTGCACAGAGCCATGTATCTGTGAAGTTCAGAATACCCTGGGGAAATAATGTAAAATAGATTAGGAGATTAAATGTGAGAAAATTGTTTTTTACTGGCCACATTATTAATCTCTTTCTAAAATGAGTTTTTCATCAAGGTTTTCCATTCAGCACTCTGGCTACAGTGTCTTGATCAATAAATGAATTAATTCAAGAAAAGGGCATTCAAAGTGATGTGTAGGGAAACTTCCACTGTCTCTTATGTAATGTACACAGTTTTAAAATATAGTTTGTTTTATTTTGAAGCACAATAAAACAAGGGATGTGATTAATCTTGTGTCATAAATTTAAAAGAGCTTTTAGAAAGTGCTGAGGACATCTCTCATCTTACAAACCCCAGGGACATTTTAGGATTGCATTGCTTTTGTGGTGTTGTTTAAAATGGTATTTGAGGGATAACTACAAAAAGATTTAAAGACAAATGATAGAAAATAAAGCCTAACATCGCAGTCCTTCCTTACTATGTGAGCCAAGGAAAAGTGGATATTTTATTACTTAACAATATACTTACAGTAGATGTTGTTGTCTTTACTTCCATGTGGTAGCAAAGGCAAACCAAATAGCCCTTATTTTTATTATTTTTATTATATATTTATAATGGGTCAGCATATTGTTCAGTGCTGTTCCATTCGGTAAGAAAACAATAACAATAAAATGATGTCTTTTTTTAGACAACTGAGCTGTTGCCTTGCCTATCGAGATGGGTGAATTTTTGGGGGGAGTGCTTTACTGTATAGAAATTCTGTGGTTCTTAAAAGTTTAATGTCACTGTTTACAGTACCTAGTTGGTAGCATGTTTATTATTCTATACAGTATTTGTCTATGATAGCCAAATCCTACTATTAATTACCACATACAGTACTGTAGTAGAAAGATACTATTAATTAAGTATTACTACTTACTCTACTATACAACACTATACTATACATACTATAAATTAAGTATTAATTTAACCCATTCTTTCTTGTAATTGAAGAGTTTTCCCATTATAAGGGAGGCTAACAAGATAAAAGAGTTTACCAAGTAAGGCTCAGTGTGAAGGAAGGTATGATGATGTTATATTTTCGGATGAGTCAGTCGCCCTTGAAAGATTTGCCACTATTGCCTTCAGGGGAAAAAAAACAGAATAGGAAAAATAACCGTGTAGGAGCTCAAAGAGCGTAGACAAGGTGCCAGGCAGGGCAAAATCAGTATATAGTCAATTGAATTGGAGTTAACACCGGGTGTATATAAACGGGTAGGACTGTAATAAGGAGCCAGGTAGGTAACGGGTAACGCACGAGAGGGCTGCTAACGGGAAGATGAAAAGGTACTCACTCAGTCCCTGGCCCTGGCTGACCGCCCGGTGTGGAGTCCTCGCGACTCACAAGAATCACCGCTCTGCTTTCCTCCTTCCAGCTCCAGTCCTGTGTAGATGCGTCTCCCTCTGTGTCTGCGGCTGCTTCCGCTTCCGGTGGTGAACGCTGATCCTCGCGACAGTGACAGAGAAGGTAAAGGATCCGTGGTCCATCCGCTCCAGGAGAAAAAAAGGTAAGAACTCACCAGCAAGAGAAGTTAAAAACTAATTTATTGGACTACATAAAAACAAAAAATAGACAGTAACAAACTCTCCCACGCGTTTCACGCCCACTATGGCGCTTTCTCAAGGAGCGGATGGACCACGGATCCTTTACCTTCTCTGAAAAAAAACAGAAGTTTATTTAACACACCATAGCAGGCCTGACAGACAGGGCATGTTTTCGTATCCTTGCAGAGAGAGTGAGTTAACTCCTTCACTCCCTCACATTACTTAGCCCTCAGAGTGTAGCCAGGCGTACATTCGTAAATTTAAACATCCCCCTTCTTGGGACAAAGATCAGCCTCGCTTCGGAATCTTCTGGGTGATAGCTCCTTTTCTTCTTCGTTGACTTCCACTACATCAAAGCCCCAAACTACTCTTTTCTGTGTCTTCCACACTTTCTGACTTCTGATGAGATCTGTATATCTGGTTGTGGGTGCGTATGTCTGGGTTCAGGCTTAGGGGAGATCCCCAGCAGCAGGAAGGAGTAAATAGAGGTTGTGAATAGAGAATTTGTGTGGGTGTTTTTTTTATTGAGGGGTAACGAAGTTGCTGGGAGAGAGGTGTATAAATAATGGTGCAGTGGGGAGTGGGGAAGTTGGAGAGAACAGAGACATTCACGAAGGAGTGAGGAAACAGTAAACAGGAAAAGCAATAGGGAGATAAAGGAGAGACTTCCCAATTATTGGAGGATAGGAAGCATACAAATAATCACAGTATATCAAGTCAAGTCAAGTGCTCACAGTTGCAAAGTTGTTGTAGTGGTGCAGAGTCCAAATCTTCCTCTAATATTCACCCCTAATTTCAACTCCAAAATTAACTTTGCAGACACTTTAAATGTGACACTTAAGATGTGACAGATAGCCATATGGCTCAAGGCCAATATAGACGGACTTAAGTACTCTGATCACATGAATGTGACTAACAATTAAGGGAGGAGTTTGCCTAATCAACTCACAGAAACATACCCAAATAGTTAGATTTTAAATTCTGCTGCAATTGATTGATAGGAGAATTCAGATCACAGAAAAACACCTTTTTGAAGAAATGGATCAGATATTCAAAATGCATCCATGATTAAAGATACTGAAAGAAAACATCTGGAGATGATAACTCCAAAATTAACTCTGCAGACACTTTAAGTGTGACATTTAAGATGTTATACACAGACAAATAATAAGCACTGAGCGGGACAGCTACAACCCACAAGAAAGTCAATCGACTAGCAGTAGAGAGCATCCTTATTATGAAACAGACCAGAGAGAGAAACCAAGGCAATACACCACCGATTCATAGTTCCATGCAGGACAATTTGGCCCAGTATCTGAAGAGGAGATTATACAGGCGCTCCTCAAACTAAAACTAAGCAGCCAATGTGGACCCGACTTACTACAATCTAGGCTCCTACGACTTGGTGCCCCAACCATTGCCAAACCAATTGCGTCCATAGTCAACTCTATCCTGTCTGCAGGCCATATCCCTAAGACCTCGAAAACTGCCAGAGTTGTCCCAATCTTCAAAAGTGGGGACAAAAACACTGTCTCAAACTACAGGCCAATCTCACTTCTCCCAATTCTATCCAAAGTCATGGAAAAATGTGTCCACTCCCAATTAAGCGATTTCTATACCAAGACAAATTTCCCTAGCCAATTCCAATCTGGGTTTCGTCCCAAACACTCCACCGTAACTACCCTGCTAAAAGTTTGCAATGAAATCCAGTGTGGAATGGAACGGGAACAACTCACTGGTGCAGTATTCCTAGATTTTGCAAAGGCTTTTGACACAGTTGATCATGCTATCCTGCTAAACAAACTCCAGAGCTCTGAAATAGGGAAACATGCTTTAAACTGGTTTCAGTCCTACCTATCAGGAAGATCCAAACATGTGTCCATCTCAGGCTCTAACTCCAACCCCCTGGATATCACCTGTGGTGTCCCGCAAGGCTCTGTTCTGGGGCCCCTACTCTTCTCAGTGTTCATTAATGATCTTCCCACAGCTTGTAAGGAAGCCTCAATACACATGTATGCAGATGACACAATCCTATATGCACACAGCCATAGCCTCTCTGACCTTCAACACGTACTTCAGTCTGACTTTTTGAGACTCGAAAACTGGATTTCCCAAAACAAACTGTTTTTAAACACTGACAAGACTGTAACAATGGTATTTGGGACCAAGACTAAATTTGTAAAGCTTCCAGTGACTGAGCTCCAGATTAGAACCAACGCTAATACCACCCTAAAACTTGTCACTAGTTTTAAATACCTGGGCTTATGGTTTGACTCCCACTTAACATTCGGGATGCATATTGATACCCTGACAACCAAGACCTATGCCAAACTAGGGGTACTTTACAGGAACAAATCCTCCCAAAGTCTCCAGGTCAGAAAGCGTATAGCACAGCAGATGCTAATGCCAATTATTGACTATGGAGACATAGTATATGGCTCGGCTCCTCAAACCCACCTTAGCAAACTTGACACCCTCTACAATTCAATTTGTCGTTTTGTTCTCCAATGCAACTACAACACACATCACTGAGAAATGCTCAAAGAACTAGATTGGTCAACACTAGAGTCAAGGCGCAAAGTTCACCTTTCCTGTCTCACCCTCAAATACTTTCTGGGCAAGCTACCCAGCTACCTGAACAAGCTCCTCACCCCTACCATATGCAGCACCTATCACCTGAGATCAGACTCCAAAAGACTATTCATGGTCCCAAGGCTCAACAAAGTATCCGGACGTTCCTCCTTCTCCTTCCGTGCACCCCAAAACTGGAACAACCTACCAGAGACTCTCACATCCACCACCAGTTTAAGTTCTTTCAAATCTAAGGCTGTCTCACATTTTAACCTGGTCTGTAACTGTTTCATACGCTCATAATATATATTTTCTTTAACTGTGCACGCAATGTCTTGTATATAATGTATACCCTGTTCATTTATGTAACTGTACTTGTAACCATGTATTATTTGTTTTACTCTGTGCCCAGGACATACTTGAAAACGAGAGGTAACTCTCAATGTATTACTTCCTGGTAAAATATTTTATAAATAAATAAACATAGACATGGCATTTACTCCCCAACAAATGGAGGCGGGTCCACGTCTTACATGGTCAATAAATGGGAAAAGTGCAATAACATATCGGGAAGAAAAAGAAATTATGATTGGTCCATTTTTTAGTTCTTATTAGGAATTTATTCGATTTTTTAAAAATTGGGGGTGGTGGCAGGGGCGGGGGCGGGGACAGGGGCGAGTAGCTTTTTTGGTCGGGCGAGTAGTTTTTTTTAATAATTTGTCAAGCCCTGTTTAGAGTGATAGATGGATAGATAGATAGATAGATAGATAGATAGATAGATAGATAGATAGATAGATAGATAGATAGATAGATAGATAGATAGATAGATAGATAGATAGATGCTGTTTTTGCATTTACTTGAAATTAGGTATTTGTGAATTATTGCATATTAATTTGTGAACCATTTACTTTTTATAATGCACACATTTACACAACTGAGATTATCTCCTATGACAGATTAATGCTCATATGATCAATGCTTATTGTTTATTATGCGATTACTATTATTTACTTTTTCTGCTTTACAATAGGTATTGAAGCACAAGTTTTATTATTGTTTATCTTTGTCTTTAATAGGAAATATATATACAAACATATGTTTATATATATTTATTCTTACAAACACTGCAGCAGAATATTTGGATAAAATGAGATGTTTTCGAAAACGTTCAGCAATACCACTCCTAGGAGTCCTAATAATTTGTCTGCTATTCATGAACTTGTATGTTGAAGATGGATATGTTTTGGTAAGTTTTAATTAAACCTATAACACAGACACTATCATTATATTTGTGTGCATCAACTAACATTATTAGCCCTTAGCTGCCAAATGGACATGACTGGAATTAGAAAATAATAAAAGCAAACCTGTAATAGATATGCAGCGTATATATGGGTGCGAGCTCTACCTTGGATTTAAGGAGAATAGAGGTTACGAAGAAGGACCACACAGTTTCCAATGCACTATAGTGCATCCATTTTGAGGACATTGACAAAATGTTGACATGTGTATGGTATTTCTTGTTATACTCTCAAAAATTTCCAGAAATCATTCCATGGATTTTTATCTTCCCAACTAGTTACTGTCAGGGTTCTGCTCGCCACAAACCAGGACCGGACCGCGAGGCTGAGGTGGGGTTGTAAAAGCACCGACCTGAGACCGCGCAGGCTGATCCGGGTTGCGCAGTTCGTAGTCGTATGTCGCAGGATCAGGATTGGAGAAGACAGAGTCGTCGTTGTACAAGCCAGGGTCAGAACAGGAGACGTCAGGATAAACATTGTCCATGCAGGAGTTCGGCAACAAGGAGGTAGGAGAGACCCGCTTTAGCTTAGGAGCGCGGGGTTGGCCTTTGCGCGAGCGACGACCATGGCCCATGGTGCTGGTCACAGGAGATGGTAGGCAGACCAGAATAGCACACCGTCTTGCTGTACGGGTGCACCAGTGCTACAACGCAAAAGTCCTGAGCGGGCAAGGGAATCCACTGTTTCAGCGCAGGAACCAGGACACGGCCTCTCTATATTAGGGAAAGAGTAGGCCCCAGGAACCAGGAAGCTGTAGATACAGGGAAACCTCCGCTTCAGTGCAGGAATCCAGGAGACTGCAGAACGCAGGGACGAACCTCTACTTTAGTGCAGGAATCCAGGAGGCTGAAGGACGCAGGGACGAAACCTCTGCTTCAGCACAGGGGAACAGAAGCTGAAGGACGCAGGGGAAACCTCCGTATCAGCATAAGGGAACAAGCGGCTTGAAGGGAGCTGAAGGATGCAGGACGTAACCTGGAATCAGCATCGGAGAACAAACGGCTTGAAGGAAGCTGATGGACGCAGGGCGGAACCTAGCATCAGCAAAGAAGAACAAGCGAGAGCTTGTGGCAAAACAGTTGACATCCAGTTAGGACTATGCTCGGCCAGGAGCATTATGGGCAAGCAATACTTAAAGGCCAGCGGGCCAATCCCCGGCGGGGGTGTGAAGGTCCTGCCCCTAATGAGTGAATGCAAGTATAGTTTGCAATGAAAGGCTGCACAGCTGCAGTAGATACCAGAGGGAGTGTGTATTGCTTTGAGTGAATCCAGGCTGCAGCAAACCTCAGGAGAGCTGATCCAGAACTGCACCGGTCTGCAAGGTAAGGCAACCAGTAAACCATGGAGCGGATTCCTTACAGTACCCCCCCCTTCACACGAGACCTCCGGGCGAACATGAGCACTCATAGAGTTGGAGGACTGGGAATTGTTGCTGAACAGTCTAGGATTGGGGTTAGAGTCGTACTCCAGTGACTCATGATTAGTCCTTAGTGTACCCCCACCCCCCGGTGAGAACTGTGGCCAGACAGGACCATCCATGGGCCTTGGGGACATTGAGTTGTTCCTAAAATTCTTTAGGTAGAAAGGGCACCCGTAAACGAGCAGTTCTTTAGTGAGTACAGTTCTAAGAAATAAGAGTAGTAGAAGAAACATCCTTGGTACATGGCTCGCCCCGCAAAATGACTTGGAAATCCAGGGTTGTGAAGAACCAGAGGGTTCCAGAGCAGAAACGGCAGAAGAACCCTTACAGGAAGCCCAGTCTTTAATAAAGGAACCTGAATCTAGGATCAGCGGCCCTGATAATTGATCGAATACACCAGGAGGAACTTTGTAACAGAAAAAGTCTTGGCTGACCACTGCATGTTGAAATTTGCGAGAAATTTTTCCTCTAGAAGGCTCCCAGGTAATGGTTAGTAAGGGTATAGGCTGGTTGGAAGCATCTCCCGGTATTGGTATGGAAGGTGACAAGGCAAGCAGTAAACCCGGCATAGGGACCGAAATCTTGGGATACATACAGAGTATTTCCAACTGAGAGGAAATAACAGGGGCAACCGAAAATTCCGAGGGACAAAACCATGGTTTAGCAGGAGCAGAGAAGCGAACAACAGTAGAGCTCTCTAATACTGGGAAATCTTCATTGGGAGAATATATTGTCAGTGAATCAGGAATAGTCCTTGGGATCTTCAAATCAGTAGCTTGAGAAAAAGGCAGAGCCAGGGTAGTGGTGGGAGGGAAGCTAACATCAGAATCTGGAGTCTGTACCTCAATGACAGGGCCCTGAGAATCAACAAGCAGCAAGTATGAACTATGAAAACTCTTAATGACATGCACCTTAGGAGTACAAAGAGTCTTCTCTAAAACTGCAATGGCCCTAACCACAGGGGTACCTAACCTGACAAAAACATGAATTGGTGTGTTTTCTAGTGCAAAATCTCTGATCACAGGACTCCTAACCGATAGTGAGGGTATCTGGGTTTGATTAGAGAACAAATCAGATGTATTGATAAGTGACATAGAAACACTTACTGAGATTCTAAATTTGCTGGACATGTGAGAAAAAATACCCTTTAAGACAGGAGCTTTAATTTCTTCCCAGAGTAACCCCGTGTTTGCTGGGGCATATTTAGACACAGTACTGAGGGACTGGGTTTCAGCAAAGGCAGGACAGCTAAACAGCTCAGAGTTAAACCCCAGGACTTGTAATATATGCATGGTGACCTCAGACAGTACTAAGGGAGTGACCACAGATATGCTGATCCCTGGAGAATTAGCCTGGAGAGAGAAATCAGGGGGACCCCCAGACAGGATACTCCTTGTAGAAAGAGCTTCAGAATCAGAAGGGGAATCATTACCTCTCAGAGTCTCAAAACTAGAAAGACACAATTCAGCGAAAAGAGAAAGAGTGTGCAAGCTTTTTACTAATCTATATGGAAAAACGTCACTTTTGGGAGAAAACCGTGCGTCAGCAAACATTCCTGGGAACATAATATGAACCCCAGGAGAGACATACAGACTACAGTATGCCTTTAACCCTAAGCTTAAAGAGGAGGAGAACTCAGACAGTACACGGGGGTTAATCATAACTGTACTGGTCTCTGAAGTAGGTATTTGGTAAGGGATGTCTGGGAAACCAGAACTTACTGCAGACTCCATAATGTGGGAACTATGCGCTGAAGCAGGGATCACCGCTATGTGGGCGACAGGCTGGTTCAGTGAAATACCCGGGAGAAGGAACTCTGTGACTAAGCTTAGGGAAAAACCTGACTCCTGAATACATTTAACAGGAACCAGAACTTTAGCCGAAGTCTCCGGAGACGAAACTGCGGAAACTTGAGCTGAAGCAGGGGATTTATAGCAAAGAATATCTAGAGACTCCGTACGGTTATGGGAATCCCTCAATGCAACCTCTGCTGTCTGACTTGTGGACTCATTCTCTGAGGCTACAACGAAGGCATTAACTTGGAGGCAGCAAGAATTTACAGGGGTTAATGCAGACATTGCCTGAGAGTAATACATATGTAATTTTTTCTCTGTATTAGGAGAGACAAGGGATCTCTCCTCTGGAGCTAGGGGCGTGCCCGTGGCTGGCAGAGAACAGGGAATTATCAAAGGAGACTCAGAGAGCTGCCCCTCAGGGGTTAATACAGAAATGACCCTGGGAACAGAACTTAGGGATTCTTTCTCTGACGGGGAAAGTACACAGGACTGCCTAGCAGAGGTTAAAGCTGGAAAACCCTCAAGACTTAGAGAGAGCTATTCAAAGCTAGAAATAGGAGAACCAAGGGACTTATTCTCTGATACAAGAACCTTAGTGTTAGTTAGTGACACATGTGTGTTCTCCAAGGGGACCTCACAGGACTGATCGGCAGGGGTTAATGTAGACATATCATTAGTGTCAGGGAACCCAGGCATACAATCAGAGCTTGGGACTGTGGCAGTTGCTACGTTGGGAGATATTGGTAATAGTTCTGTTTGGTCATCTCCCGGAGAGAGAGATACGTCCCCCGGTTTAGCAACAGGACTGGTAGCTGAGGGATACCGCCAAACGACGGCGTGAGCGGCTAAGAGACGATCCTGTTTTAACAAGCAATCATCCAATGCACGGGAAAGTACATGCAGCGTCTCGTGAGCGAGAGCCACCATGACGGAAGGTTCCGGGAATACTATAGGAATGTCCAAGGATAAAGTCAGGGCATTGAGTGTACTACAGGCGTTGACCAGATCCTCAGGACTCAGCTCCTCCCCAGTTAAAGGGGAATCAGGGGAGCAAGCAATGTTAGCAATGGCCAAAACACTGGCCAGATACTGTTTTAAGTCTCTGAGGCAGTAAGCCTTATAAACCAGATTCTTACGGCATTTCTTTTGCAAGGGAGTCAAGCCCTCCAACATAAACGGATCTTCCATCAGAGGTATTATATCGCACAAATAATTATCCTCAAACTGGGACTGGTCTACAGGCTGGGACAGGTTTTTAGGAAAAAACTTACCAACCCACACCTCAGCGGGGTCCGAGTTTGTAGGGCCGAGCATACTGTCAGGGTTCTGCTCGCCACAAACCAGGACCGGACCGCGAGGCTGAGGTGGGGTTGTAAAAGCACCGACCTGAGACCGCGCAGGCTGATCCGGGTTGCGCAGTTCGTAGTCGTATGTCGCAGGATCAGGATTGGAGAAGACAGAGTCGTCGTTGTACAAGCCAGGGTCAGAACAGGAGACGTCAGGATAAACATTGTCCATGCAGGAGTTCGGCAACAAGGAGGTAGGAGAGACCCGCTTTAGCTTAGGAGCGCGGGGTTGGCCTTTGCGCGAGCGACGACCATGGCCCATGGTGCTGGTCACAGGAGATGGTAGGCAGACCAGAATAGCACACCGTCTTGCTGTACGGGTGCACCAGTGCTACAACGCAAAAGTCCTGAGCGGGCAAGGGAATCCACTGTTTCAGCGCAGGAACCAGGACACGGCCTCTCTATATTAGGGAAAGAGTAGGCCCCAGGAACCAGGAAGCTGTAGATACAGGGAAACCTCCGCTTCAGTGCAGGAATCCAGGAGACTGCAGAACGCAGGGACGAACCTCTACTTTAGTGCAGGAATCCAGGAGGCTGAAGGACGCAGGGACGAAACCTCTGCTTCAGCACAGGGGAACAGAAGCTGAAGGACGCAGGGGAAACCTCCGTATCAGCATAAGGGAACAAGCGGCTTGAAGGGAGCTGAAGGATGCAGGACGTAACCTGGAATCAGCATCGGAGAACAAACGGCTTGAAGGAAGCTGATGGACGCAGGGCGGAACCTAGCATCAGCAAAGAAGAACAAGCGAGAGCTTGTGGCAAAACAGTTGACATCCAGTTAGGACTATGCTCGGCCAGGAGCATTATGGGCAAGCAATACTTAAAGGCCAGCGGGCCAATCCCCGGCGGGGGTGTGAAGGTCCTGCCCCTAATGAGTGAATGCAAGTATAGTTTGCAATGAAAGGCTGCACAGCTGCAGTAGATACCAGAGGGAGTGTGTATTGCTTTGAGTGAATCCAGGCTGCAGCAAACCTCAGGAGAGCTGATCCAGAACTGCACCGGTCTGCAAGGTAAGGCAACCAGTAAACCATGGAGCGGATTCCTTACAGTTACACAGTAAAATAGCAATAACACTAATTGGATAATATGATTAGATGATACAGTATTTCCAATCTTATTTCAAATCATATGCCTGCTGTCTGTTTTTATCCATGAGAGATGTGCAAACTTTATTTGCAAAGCAATAAAATTAAAATGTCATTAGAACTTTGACAGAAATACCCAAGTCACATAACCAATGTTACCAGCACACTGGTCATGTGACTTTGCAAAAACATTCAAGCAAACTTGCTTTTTTTTGTATGAAAACAGTTTGCAAAGCTCAGCAAATTTTGTCATTATTGCAAACAGCTCTCACATCTCTAATCCATGGACATCTGGTGGTACATGCTTAACCTTATGTAAAATGAGTAACTATATTTCTGCATATGTTTTATTAACTTTACCGAAAATTATGTAGAGTTATTCTTATTCATAAAACTGTAAAACCTTGTCTTAGAAAAGATTTTAGTTCCATTAATTTAAATAAAGCTGGTCTAATCTCCAGGATGGTACAAGCGACTTCACAGCATATTGAACAGAGTCCAGAGTGTTTTTTTTTGTGACACATTTTTTTTTACTTTGTGTCATTGATGTAGGAAGAAGACAAACGACTTGGAGATACATCCACTCATCAGCTGAGTTCAGATCGATATGTTCATAAAATTAAAGATTTATCTAACGTCTCATCATCAATAAATGTAACCTACCGATTTTTAGCTGGGATACCATTATCAAGAAAAAGTATGTACTTATATATTTTAAACAAGGTTTTATTAACACAAAGAAAAATAATTTGTTCATGATTTGGGATTTTTTTTGGCAGAAGTGTGGGGGGGAGGTAGGCACTCATTTATGCATTGGGGGGAATTAAAGATATGCAAAGGGAGATGTGTACATGGGTTTTATAACACACACCAATGTGTCTCTGATATACATATGTACATTTATACATAGAGGTAGAAATAATAGGGGAATACACATCAAATAGTACAGCTGTTGATGGAATATTCTGGGGGAGGTCAGTACCTTTTCTCACCTTATCTATCATGGAAGCCAAGAATCATACCTTAACTGCATAACAATTTGCAAACTGCTTAAGGACTTGCCAAGACATCCTCAATCCTTGACTGAGGTTGAGAAGTCCCCGATAGCTGTGAGGCACAGCATCTTTTTTTCTGAACTTTGAGACCCCATAGCTGAACTGTGCTATACTTAAACCCTGGCCCCTCTCCCCTCCAACCAGTTATTGTTATATTTGTCTTTTTGATTCACTGTAAAATTCAGTCAATTTAAACATGGCCACTTGGGATGTCCAGTAGAAAGCCGCAATGACATGCCCCAATGATGTTGCAGCTTCCTATTGACCCATCAGAGCAAGACTTCAGTGACAGATTTTTCTATTTACTGAAAGGTATCAGCAAATTGAAAGGCCCATTTCATAGGGATTGGAGGGGGTGATATCTCTGGTGATAATAGTGCAATTCAGGAGGACTTATACTTATATATATAAAATATATATTTAAAGAAGTTGAATAGGGTAATTGAGGTTTTGCTAGATAATTATGTTACATTGTATTGGAGTTAAAGTTATGTGGATTTACATTGATGTCTATGACATCTGGAACTTCCTATTCATTGCCATAAACAACATCCCCAAAGAGGCAACATAGCAACTACATGTAGCCCATGGACCCCCACCCGGTCGCAGATTGGCCCCCCTAAGGTGTACAGTACCTGGGTCTGGCTACATGTCTGAGTGTGGTGCATACCTGCTGGCAATAGGAGGGCCTGAGTCTCCCGCGATGGTATGGGGGATGACAGGATCAGGTTTCTGGGGTGAATGCCTTCGTTTCATCTAGTGGTGCAGCGCCTCCATCTCTGGTAAGCCCCAGGAACGCGGGGTAGAATCCTTCCAGAGAATTCCCACACAGGGAAGAGAGATTCCAGTCTCACACGATAGCTCTTTCTTAAAAGCAACAGGTCTTTATTCACCAGCAGCAATAACAGCAACAACAGCAGCAGTACGTTCAGGCAAGTACAGGTTGTCAGCTCCTCCAGACCGCTCTCCCTCAGGATGGTCTCTTTCCCTGCCACCACCCCAGGCCACGGGCACCCAGGGTGGGGCCAGCTTTTCGCTCACCCCCTAAACAGGGTGAGAGGAATTGGTCCACCTCCCTAACTATACTTCCATCAGCTCTACTCATAGGCTGCTGGCTTCTCCTTCTCCAACTGGACACTCACTAACTACTCAGTCACAGAGTCCTCTGCAACTGAACTAGGACTAACTCTGAACCAGGACTGACACTAAATAGGAAGTGCCCTGCTCTTTATGATTTTGGCAGGCCCCTCCCCTGTGTCTCTTGCCTTGACACAGGGTCAGGTGGCCTACCTTCACCACTCAGGGCAGGGCTTAAAGTGGGGGAAACCCATGATAACTTCTGGCAGCCTGCCCTTACCAGGGCTTATACCAGAAGGAGGAAAGACATATAGTCCAATTTCTTACCAGGGCTACATACAGATTACACATTTTTTATGAAATGTTTTCAACTTCTATATGACCTATTTAATATACTCTAATATTGCATGCTGAATGGTTGCATACACTACAGTTACTGTTTCTGAATGGGACTACCATTGTGTAAATCCGAACAGGCTGCATCAGTCTTTAAGAAATGGGCAATTAGAGTACACAGAATCAGTTACTCTCCCTTCTTGGCGATCATGCGGCTTTTATTTTAATAACACAGTATTGAAGCAGGGAGTCTCCGGAGCTGAACGCATTCATTTCAGCCTCGGGGATACCTTGCTTCCAGAGTTAAAGAACCCAGTATGGGTACAGGTATCTCCGCCACGTTTAAATGTCCTGGTCACGTAACTTGGGACATTTAAACATTGCAGTTACCTATGCCCTCAATGGGAGCAAAGATAACCTCAATGGCAATAAATGATCACCCTACTACCCACCCCCTCTACCCCCAACCCCCCAACACATACTGTATAGTAATTGTCAAAATCCCTATTATCCAGACCTTGATAATAGCGCATTTTTCCATAAAAAAAATATTACCCAGCCAGCATATAGTAAATAAAAGCTGTACTTTCCCCTGCCAGGATGAAGGCCATTCTCATCTTCCTTGTCTTCAGCGGGCAACGAGAGTAAATTAAAGAAAACTAACTACTGGACTGTAACTCCTTAATCACCATAGTGATTATTAACTGCTATAGTAATTAAGGGGTTAACCCCCTTCCCACTACCCACTGGGAGTCCTAACCACCCTCCCTGTGTCAGGTACTCCCATTGATCGCCACACTGGTAAAACTATGCCCATAATAAGGGCATGTATTGCCACAATGGCAATGAATGGGCAAGCTAAAAACGAGAGAAAAAAACCATGACATAAAATACATTTAAATAAAAAGAAACATTTGGCAATAAACCTATTGATTGTCACTGTGGTAAACCATGCCGTATTGTGTATCACAATGGCAATGAATGGGCAAGCCAAAAAATCTGCCACAAAATCGGCCAAAAAACACATTGATAGTCAATGTAGTTATCTATACTCTCAAAAAAGCATAGATAAACACATTTCCAGTCAATTGGCATACTAAAAAAAATACACAATTAAATAAAATACAATTAATTCGTTTTTTACATTTACCGGGATGCATATTCAACCTCCTCATCCAACAGCAGAAATAACTCTTGCCCCACGGTGCACTGATCAGCATGATGTGAAGAAGTCCATGATCCTCAGTTGCTTAAAGTGGAGGTGAAGATGAAGAACACTTTGGGAACTGAAGATCCCTGAAAAGATACCATTTTCTAGGAAGGGGCTAACACATGGCTGTGTGAGTATATGTTTACATACTTATATACCCATCCCATCCCCTGATCCCTGAGTGAGATTTTGCTCACTGCAGGGCTGTTACAGTCTTGAAAAATGTTTTATGTATTCAACATTGTCTGACTGACATTGTGTCATATATATTTATATATCTTTATATATCTATTTCATATGTGGGCTCAGCACCTCCTCCATTCTACCAACGCTTGAAGTGGAGGCCCCGGTGAGTAGTTTTTCTTTCTGCTTTATTTTCTTCATACTTCTCCAACAGGTCCAGGAGAAGTTGATCTGACGGCTTCCTGGGGTCAAATTAGATGTGACAAGCCTTATATAAGGTCTGTGATGTCACATTTGACTGACAAATTGTACATCACCAATCCGATTGGTAGATGTACCATGTGATGGCTTCCTTTTTTGAAGGGATGTGACATCACCAAAAAAGGTGGGAAGCCAGCCAATCAGATAGCTTGCCTCCCTGCCTTTTTGGTGACATCATATCACTCGAATAAAGGACATGGTACATCACATGGTACATCCCCCAAGCCATGTGATGGCTCCAACTTTAAGACCCATCTTAAGACATACTTGCTAAAGAAGCATATGAGTAGCACCATGGCTAAAACGATACATGATACATAAAGCTTGGCCTCCTGCAGACGTACTTACCTGAATGCCCTCCTACTGTCGTTGTATGTTCTCCCCACCAATTAGATTGTAAGCTCTTCGGAGCAGGGACTCCTCTTCTACAATGTTACTTTTATGCTCGAAGCACTTATTCCCATGATCTTTTATTTGTATTATTTGTTATTTATATGATTGTCATGTGTAATACTGCTATGAAGCGCTATGTACAATAATGGCACTATATAAATAAAGAAATACATACATACATACATTTTGGCATGATGTGCTCACCACAAACAAGGCGTTACCGCGGGGCTGAGATGGGGATGCATATAAACACCACCCACAGCTGCATGGGCGCATCTGGAGTGTAGGTTGGTCGAGGTAGCCGGGTCGGGGTTGGCGATGTACGGATAGTTGATATACTTGCCGGGGTCTGGGTTGGAGAGGTACAGATCATTGCAGGTACTATTAGCCAGGTCCGTGTTGCAGAGAGGAGAATGGTCGCTGTACGGATGCCGAGGTCAGGGTTGGAGAGGTGAAGATTGTCGTATATAGCCGGGGTCAGGAGTACAGATGAGCAGAGTCCAAAACAAGCCGGTTAAATGACAGAGAGTTGCGAACAAGAGGAGAAGACAAGACTGCAAGGCTAGGAAGCAATAAACACAAAGGAACATTGAATTATGCTCATTCAATGTGCCAGTGGCAGAGCTGAGCATATAAGGAGGAAGGCAACCAATGAGGCAGGAGGTGCAGAGAAGGTGCGTCCGAAGTGGTGGCTACTATTGGCCATTCTGTAATGCAGGACAGGTGTGGGGAGGCGCCATGGTGATGAATGGAAGGTGCAGGTCCTGCGCGCGCTGGTCGCGCACTGCGCATGCGTGCTGCGTGGTGCCGATGCATAGGCAGAGTCCAGGGCCAACCAGAAGGAGCATATACAGTAGCTGCATATCAGGCGTGCACGTGTGCCCCGCATGGGGGGTAGTCCCCGAGGAGGTGCCAAGGCTGATGTGCTGCGTGGGAGAGGCGGAAGATCCGGAAACAAAGAAAGGTAATCAGGGAGTGTGTTGAGGGTGGCGTGACTCCCCATTCCTCACACATTTATTTTGCTGAAGTGACATCATCTTAAAAGGAGGGTAGGATATTCTACCTGTTTGACTTGCTTCCCTCCCTTTAAGATAATATCACATAATATCACATAATTTAAAAAAATGAAGTAATCACATGGTACATCTACCAATTGGATTGTTGATTTACCATTTGTCAGTCAAAGGTGACATCACAGGCCTGATAACAAGAAACTGTCGGATCAACATCTCCTGGACATTTTGTTGAAGAAGAACATAAATAAGAAAGAATAACTACTCACCGGGGCCTCAACTGAGGATCATGGACTTCTTAGCATCATGTTGATGATGATCATTGCATCGTGGGACAAGAGTCGGTGCAACTTTTGGATGAGAAGGATGAATATTCATCTGGCAAAGGTAAGAAACACATTTATTGCATTTTATGTTTTAGCTTTCCCTTTCATTGCCATAGTGGCAATCCATGCACATATTGTGAGCAAGGTTTACCACTGTGACAATCAATGGGTTTAGCTTGCCCATTCATTGCAATAGTGGCAATCCACACCCATGTTGTGGGCATGGTTTAATACCCGGTCAATCAATGTATTTTTTGGCAAATTTTTGCATTTTAATGTAATGTATTTTATTTAGTGGTTGTTTTTCATTTTTAGCTTGCTCCTTCATTGCCATAGTGGAAATCCATGCCCATATTGTGGGCATGGTTTACCACAATGGAAATCAATGGGTAGAGAGGTGGAGGATAGGGGAGTGGCCCCAGGGAGGGTGGTTAACCCGTTAACAACCATAGTAGTTAAACGCTATGGTGTTTAAGGGGATACAGGTCAGTAGTTACTATTTTATTTTACTGTCAGTGCCCACTGAAATCTAGGAGGATGAGGATGGCCTTCATCATGGCAGGGGTAAGTACAACTCTTATTTACTATATTCTGGCTGGGTAGTGTTTTATTTTTAATGGGCAAATGCGCTATTTTCCGGTGGAAGGAGAGGGGGGGTTGGGGTAGAGGGTGTGGGTAGTAGGATGCCCATTCATTGCCATTGGGGTTATATTTGCTCCGATTGAGGGCATAGGTAACTACACTGGAAATCAATGGGTATATTGGCTAGTATTGATGTTTGTATTGTATTTTAATGTTTATTGGGGTAGAGGGTGTTTGTGAAGGGAGTAGTTGCCTCTGGGTGGGTTGTTAGGCCTCTTATGTGGGTATATGAATTGGTTAACCCCTTCATTAACTTAGCGGTCACTACCTCTAAGGTAATGAATGGGTTAACCCCTCCCCAACCATCCCATAGGCCTAAACACCCACCCTGGGGCAACTAACCAACTAACCCCTTCACCCACCCCCTTTAATCCCAATAAACCAGGTACTCTAGTTTAACCCCTTCATTGCCTTAGCAGCTAGCTACTAAGGTAATGAAGCTGATTTTATATATTTTTAATAACACAGTATGGAAGCAGTGGGTCTCCGGAGCTGAACTGCATTAATTTCAGCCTTGGGGACCTCCTGTTTCCCAACTTACAGGTCCTGGTATTGTGTGCCGGTATCTCCTGCATTGTTTAAATATCCCACATCACATGATCGGGACATTTAAACATGGTGTACATACCGGCACCCCATACTGGGGCCTGTAACTTGGGAAGTAAGGGGTCTCTGAGGCTGAAATTAATGCTGTTGTAAAGGGAGAGTGGCTGATTCTGTCTACTCTCAATGCGCGTCTGTTAGAAAGGGCCACAGCAACGTTTAGATAGTTTCCCTATAGGAAATAGGTTTTTATTTTATGATTTTGTTTTCTTAAATGCTTAGTGTACCCGTGGTTTAAGTGGCTTGTGGAAAAAAAACCCGCTGAAGGTTGAGGGCTGAGTGTTTGTCCTTTTCTACAAATTTAACCCTAGAAGACTGTGTCACAAAGAGCTTGGGAAAATGGCAGCACTACATAAAGGGAGGAGTTTTGCCACAATATATATGGAAACAACAAAAGGTGTGGAGAATTACCCGGTAGAACTATGGTTATTCTCCACAAAAGAGCCCCTGATATAGTGTACTCTCCTAAATAATATTATCAATATATACTGTGAGGACTGGTCTTAGTGGGAAGATAATGAGCGTGGTTGAATGTATTATTATAAAAATGACCCCTTATGTAGACAGATAAATGGACTTAGTTAAAAATATAAATCTTTAATAAACTTAATGTTAAAATTAAGTGGGGTATAGAAAACTCCTCAAAACAAATAAACACAGACTTGTGTATTTGTAATAGACACCCTTGAGAGATCGTAGTCTCTCTAAAATATACCCTCCTTGGTGTTAAATGTGAACACTACAATAATATTGTCCTTTTACTAGTAAGACTTGTAAGGGTATATAAGACACTGTGAGCAAATGGTATGCGTGAAATGAGTCTACTATATTCCGTGTTGTTGAATCATAGAAAAGACTTGATAGGCTCCTTACATCTACAGTAGTAGTTGTTTCCGTTAGGTATTGTATTATTGTATATCCCAAAGATCTTAGTGATTATATGCTGTATTGATACTACATTCATAGATTAGAGCAATCACAGTTAGCAACAGTATAATGCTGTAGCTAGTGTGGAATTGGTACTTAGCACACATTACACAATGTTTACCAAATTGTGTCTATTGAGCATTCCCTGGCGATCACAGAGTATAGTAATTACACTTCAAAGCAACCACAACTGGCAACAGAATAGTGTTATTGATGTGGTTAGACTGGTACTTAGGTGCAAAGTTAACAAACACACATTAGCCATGCCCGGTAGCACTCCTTTTGACATGTATATACATACCGTATATATGTTTTGTGCTAATTTTGGGTGGTTTCTGAGAGTTTGCTGGGTATACGTGTGTTTGTTAACTTTGTTTTTTTAATCAGTTAGTGTTAGGACCTGCAAACCGATCATTCTTGAAAGTGGCTCACAAGCTTATACACTTTGGCCAAAGGGTTATCTAAATTATTTTTTCAAGAGATATATAGGTATTTGACGGTGTATTTTTGTCACATTGGATGTTGCTCTGGACTTCTTTTTTTCTTGTTTTATTCAATTAGCCATGCCCAGTAGCACTCCTTTTGATACATATATATATTTTGTGGTAATTTTGGGGCGTTTCTGAGAGCTTGCTGGGTATCTGTGTGTTTGTTAACTTTGTCCAGCTGGTCTCAGCTGTTTTGGAGGTTAGTGGCTCTTCCCACCAAGGGTTTAAAGCACGCCCCACCCCACCTTCCAAGTAAGCATGTTTTCTTTTCATGCAGCTGGTTGTGACAGGTTCAATTCCAGGACCATCCTTCCTCTAATTATAGAGGTAAATAAGGATTTTAATCAGTTAGTGTTAGGACCTGCAAACTGGTCATGCCTTGAAAGTGGCTTGCAAAGCTTATACGCTTTGGCCAAAGGGTTACTGAATTACCCTTTTTAAGAGATATATAGGCATTTCACTGTGTATTTTTGTCACATTGGATGTTGCTCTGCACTTCTTTATTTCTTGTTTTATACATTTATATTTACCTTGATTAGACACCTTGAAAATTGGGTGGCAGTGACCCAATGTTGATGCAAGGGGTGTACTGTACGTAGATGTTTGATTTGATCATTGAAGATAGGATCATTTCATACCTGAATAATAATTACGCTATATTGTCTATATACCTATATATTCTGCATGTAACTAGTTTAAATAAGGAATATTTATTTATTTATTTATAAAATATTTTACCAGGAAGTAATACATTGAGAGTTACCTCTCGTTTTCAAGTATGTTCTGGGCACAAAGTAAAACAAATAATACATGGTTACAAGTACAGTTACATAAATGAACAAGGTATACATTATATACAAGACATTGCGTGCACAGTTAAATAAAATATATATTATGAGCGTATGAAACAGTTACAGACCAGATTAAAGTGTGAGACAGCCTTAGATTTGAAAGAACTTAAGCTGGTGGTGGATATGAGAGTCTCTGGTAGGTTGTTCCAGTTTTGGGGTGCACGGAAGGAGAAGGAGGAACATCCGGATACTTTGTTGAGCCTTGGGACCATGAATAGTCTTTTGGAGTCTGATCTCAGGTGATAGGTGCTGCATATGGTAGGGGTGAGGAGCTTGTTCAGGTAGCTGGGTAGCTTGCCCAGAAAGTATTTGAGGGTGAGACAGGAAAGGTGAACTTTGCGCCTTGACTCTAGTGTTGACCAATCTAGTTCTTTGAGCATTTCTCAGTGATGTGTGTTGTAGTTGCATTGGAGAACAAAACGACAAATTGAATTGTAGAGGGTGTCAAGTTTGCTAAGGTGTGTTTGAGGAGCCGAGCCATATACTATGTCTCCATAGTCAATAATTGGCATTAGCATCTGCTGTGCTATACGCTTTCTGACCAGGAGACTTAGGGAGGATTTGTTCCTGTAAAGTACCCCTAGTTTGGCATAGGTCTTGGTTGTCAGGGTATCAATGTGCGTCCCGAATGTTAAATGGGAGTCAAACCATAAGCCCAGGTATTTAAAACTAGTGACAGGTGTTAGGGTGGTGTTAGCGTTGGTTCTAATCTGGAGCTCAGTCACTGGAAGCTTTACAAATTTAGTCTTGGTCCCAAATACCATTGTTACAGTCTTGTCAGTGTTTAAAAACAGTTTGTTTTGGGAAATCCAGTTTTCGAGTCTCAAAAAGTCAGACTGAAGTATGTGTTGAAGGTCAGAGAGGCTATGGCTGTGTGCATATAGTATAGTAATATAGTATTACGTTTCAAATTATACTGGGTTAGTTAGAAATCGTTACTTAGTAAAACAAAACAATAGAGATTAGGAACACAGTTAATCCTATAGTTACTTAGTGACAGAACAAGGGAGTTTTGTAAATCAAAGTAAATATTGCTAAATGAAGAAACATTGTCCTAACGTTTATGATTGACTAAGGACACTTGGTTGCGAGTGAGAAAAACAGTTGATTGCTGGGTTAAGGAAAATGTATAAAGATTGTACTTGGATGCATGGAATTCAGAATAATTTAAATCAACCAAGCTGAAAAGTCTCCACTCTATAATAAAAACAAATTATATATGTATGCCTGAAAACCTGATGTAACTGACTGAAATCATGCTGTAAAAAAAATTTGTTCTTTATATCTCTGAATAAATTGAAAAAGGAACCGGACCGTGGACTATTTGATATATCACTGAAAGGTGGAACATTTATTTGCAATCTTCAACCATGTAGTTGGGATGTAGGTTAATCTTGTTTTTGGAATTGGTTGGTCCGTACTGATAATGATATTGGGGCAGGTACTCAGGTGCTCAGGTTGGGGCAGGTACTCTGGGGGAGGCAGGTAGTTTGGATGTAAGGTCTTCTCATTTTCGGAGTTGGTTGGTCCATACTGGTAACGGTAATTGGTCAGATACTCAGGTTGGAGAAGGTACTCGGTGGAGGCAGATTGAAGGGACCGGTTCGGGAAGGTCTATTATTCAATCTCTTGGTCCCGATCAATGTCTCCTGCAAAAGTTGTCATCATTGAATATACCCATCCACAATGAATGCAGTGCCCAGAACCTCCCCTCTTGCCGGGATGTGGAGGTGTTCTAATAAAGTATAATTAATGCTAGTTGGTCTAATAGAATTCCTCTACCCTTCTTGGTTTGGGGTTTCTTTGTTGAATTCGTACTTGTCAACAATATACTCATTATCTCAGATAGAGTTGCATTATTATCTGTCCTGACATGAATGGCACAATTTACCATATAGGCATAACTGCATGATCGTACTGTGTGGCAAGGAGTAAGCGCCATGTCCCATTCCATGCACAGGACAGTACAATAGTTCTAAGAAAGATTCAATAAATGCAGGGTTTTTAATAGTGTGAAACAGAAACAGTACATATGTTCTCTACAAGCTAATTAGGCAAAGAGACGTGTGCATTTTATCTTCTCTTCAGACACCTGCTTCATAGAGTACACTGTACATTGGCAAAGATATTCAGTGCACCATCTGCCGGACGCACACTGAACTGCAACAACACAAATAATAATTCCGTCTGACCATAAATGAGGTCCGTGCAGGCTCAGTGCGACGAAGTGCACTGCAAGGCCGCAGATGAGGTGTACATATTTTAGGGGCAGTTTCACATAAATAATGCGTTATCTGTATATTTGATCTGCACTTTAGAAGCACATCTCATTTGTACCTCTAATCTGATTTGATCTAGCAGATACTGTAGCAGAGAGTAAGATTTGTTTTAGTGTCAGTTACAGCCTGATTAATATATAAGGAGCACCTTGTAACAGGACATCTTTTCTCTGGGTATACTGTACATTAAATATTATAAACGATTTTTATCTGAAGTACATCTCATTTGTACCGCTGATCTTATTTGATCTAGCAGATACTCTGCCTTTCTTTAGACAATTTATAGCATTTAAATAATTGATCTGCACTTTAGAGGTATATTTTATTTATACCACTAATCTGATTTGATCTAGCAGATAATGCAAAGTGAAATTTACATATTTTAGATTAACAATTATTACCTTTATAATTGATCTGCACTTTAGAGGTAGATCTCATTTTTAAATCTAATACAATTCGATATAGCCAGCAAAAGAGTAAGAATTGTCTACCTTAAGACTATACAGAGTAAAACATGCTTACCTTCAGATTCTATGTTGCAATTGCCTGACAGTCACTTATTGATTAATTGGAATGTATCTCCATAATGTATACCAGTTTCCCTAGCTATATTCCTCCTCCTCCCTTTTAATCATCGTAAATAAGTATAGTAGAAACACAAAAAAGCACATAGAAAGAATGTATCAATAAAAATTCACTTTTAAGAAGTAAATAACAAGTAAAGACGTACAATAACAATAGGGTAAGTCATTCATATGAAAGTCATCTCCCCACACCGAGCAACCAATGATGTTGGCTGGAGAAGCAGAGAAGCTAGATGGAAAAGGGGGCTTCCCAATACTCTGATAGTACTATGCTCTCTTTTTTTTGTATGTGTCTGTTATCATTTAGTTTACCCCATTGATCGCGGGAGATTCTAGAGCAGCAGGAAGGAGTCGCTTTGCTATATTGGGAGAAAATTGTCTTATGGTTCTGGGACATGCACGCACATCTCTGTTTGAAATAATGTAACATGTATGCTCACCACAAACTGGGACCGGACCACGGGGCTTAGGTAGGGATTGATGTACACCGACCTTAGACCATGAAGCCGGGTCCGGATTGCGTACTTTGTAGTTGTGCATAGCCGGGTCAGGGTTGGAGAAGGCAGGGTAATCCATTGGCAAGCCGGGGTCAAGGCAGGCGGCACAGGAGCAAAGGTCGAGGTCACAGGCAGGATTCGGCAACAGGAAAAACTTCAGCGAAGACGCTTCATCATTGGTGCTGTAGCACGATATGCTACTGGGAGGGGGGAACAGGAACAGGACGTAGAGATGGCTAAAGGAAATCAAGGACACAGACAGTCCACAGAAACACTGAGGACTTCAGTGTAGCCACTTCAGCGTGGCGAAGGCGAAATCTGCCAGGAACAGGAATAGTAGCACTGGGGCTACAGTACAGGAAAGGCCTTAGGATGCAGGAGGCTTCAGGGAAAAGTGACAATAGCACAAGAAGGCCAAGTCGGGCAAAACAGAGGTGCCTGTGGCAAGCACAGTTACTTTGAAAGAAAGTCTATGTTCAGTCACTTCCTGGAGGAAGGGCAGGCACTACATAGCATGGGCAGCAAATAGGGCCAGAGCTGCATAGAAGGCAGGGTCAAACATACTGCTGTGTAATTGAAGGAGCAGGTGGTTCTGACTGCTCAGTGCAGGGAGGGATTTGCCTGGAACTCTATAGCCCCGTAAGAGTGATCCAGCCAAACCCAAGACCGGATTCCTTACAAATACTCATATTTGAATATACTAAATAATAAATGTTATGCTTTAATTTAGTCAATTATACATCATAAACTGATCATTAATATCCTTTTCCTTTTTTTGGTATATTCTAGTGTTTCTTTAACCTAAATTAATCTACTGGATCACCACGGACTTGAATACAGCTTCATTTACACCTCTGTTGTTCAGTTACCACAGGTGTTTTAGCAAACAGGCACAGTAACTGCTCTTGGATGCCACTTTCATACAGGTCATCATTCTTAATAGTACGGAGTATCATAGGTACAATGCAAATCTTTGCTGAATTAGCAGAATGGTATGTTGGGCTGTATTGGATTCCCATCAGCTGGGTCTTGGTTAGAGGCACATTGGGGGGGGGAGGGGGAGAAGAGACCTCCTCCAGATGTGATGGTCTTTCTTGCAGCAGTCTATCCATGAGTGAATAGAAACCATACATGCACCTCACCAAATGGTCTATCTTCTAAACATCAGGACACTATTTTTGTCCATTAAGTTCAGCCTCTGCTCTTAGTCAGGTGCCTGTTCATGATCAGGGGCAAGTCTGGCTACAGTTGTATAAGGCATACCAACATCACAATTGTCCACAAAAAAACAATTGGACAATGAAAATATATCCCTGAGCAAGACACAAGTTACAGATAGACTAGAGCTCGATCCTTTGTGGGCTGCAATGGGTCCGAGGTTGGTGAGCTTGGAGCCATTGTGATTGGGGTACATCCTTTCCTTGAAAATTCAATGACTATGGATCTTGCTAGCTTCTTCTTCCAAATTGGGCCTAGAGTCTTGCTCTTGGGAGTTTTGGATGCTTCTACCGGATTTTCTTTTCCCATTTTTGTCTTTGCATAAATGTTTTTAGGGGTCACAGTCTATTTTGTATTATCGGCAAGTATCCTGGACCTTCTTAGGGTCCTTAGAGCTATAACTTGCATGGCCTTGGAAAGGGTTTTGCATCCATAGAAGCTGGATTAATCCATAGTTGTAGTAAAATATGGAGAAGAGCTATGCAAAAAAAGAGTTCTGATCAAGATCATCTTTGTCTATGGGTTTGTATAGCAATCCAATTCCTATGTGACTTTATATACTGTACAACTGATGTCTATTCTTTTAAGATGTCAAAAGTTGGTTATTTCACATTGGCTAGGGTACATTCATACACTACGTAGAATACAAGTTGTTAATGTTGGGTAGGGCTGAGTTGATGATTGGGTGTCTAATGTGGCAAGGTGTCAACAGTATGACTAAACCTGTAGCTTTACTGCTACAGCCCACTTACAATGGTATAAAACCTGCATTACGAACCTGCTTTAAACATTTAATTGTTCATTCTGAATACCAGCGTGAACAAATAATTAACAAATAAACTAGTATTAAAATTATGCAAACGTACAAGAACGGATTCATAATTATGAGAATTCAACAGAAGCTGCTGCATGGGGACATGCAGGGGACACTGTCCTGCTTTATGTATCATGGTCAAGGGCAGCCCCTTCTCACATCCCCACAATGGCAACTCAATTAAAATAGTAGACTTTTTAAATTGCCAATCTCGTTTTGTCGTTTATATCATCAAGTGTCCTTGCAGCTTGATCTATGTTGGAAAGACCTCAAGGATGCTCAAGGAAAGGATTGCTGTTTATCGATCAACGATAAGAAAAGCCCTCTCTGATTCTGCTACTGTAGATGAATTTAAATTATTACTAGTGGCATGGCATTTTAGACACAAAAAACATGGCATGGCCACTTTCCGTTGTATGCCCATCGCACAGGCACATGTGCCACCGCGTGGTGGAAATAGGCACAAACTATTACTGCAGTTGGAAGCTAGATGGATACATAAATTGGATACATTACCCCAAGAGGATTAAATGAAGATATGAACCTTGGTTGTTTCCTATAGGTTATCACTAATAAGTTATACCGCTTACCATTGGGAACTGGTCATTCACAATTCAGCTATTGTCATATTTGTTTCCATCTCTAACTGGACAATAGTATGGAATCAATTTTGTCCTATTATGATATATATCTGTCTCATGATTATGTTTTGCAATTGCTCAGTGTCTTCCGTTGTTTTACCCCCCTTCCCTTCCCCTGCCTCACATCACTTACTTTCACTTGGGTTATGTCGTGGCCACAATTTATATGCCTCTGCCTCGTGTCATGTTTATGGTTACAATTGTGTACCTTTGATGTATGTTTTTCTTCAAGATTCTTATTGAGACTAGTGTTATATGGTTACCATGGTTTATATGTCACAGTTGCAAGTGCTGGTTGTTGAGTGGTTTAAGCCTGCATTTCAGCCTTTTTTGGTTACTCATGTTGTACAGTTCAGGTTGACACCAGCTATATGTTATATATCACAATGTATACACCAGTCTCCTTCTCCAAGGGATTTTTGCATTACATTTATAGTCTGCTGCTGCCAGGGAGCGCAAGCGTGCACATATCCCCATGATGCCTAGTTGCAATGTTGTGCAGCAGTCTTCATGCTGTATTATCATGGTATACTTATTCTCATTATAATGCAACATTGGGGTATATTTAAGCTAGCAGTTAAGCTTTGTGATTATACCATGAGGCCTAGTTGCTATATTGTGTAGGAGTGATCGCGCTGTCAGCATTGTCCACTTATACTTGTTATAATGCCATTTTTTTGTGCAGTGTGCAGGAGAATTCCTGCAGTCAAGGAGACCATGGATGCTGCTCCTGGGATTGATCACATGATCACACATACTCCAATGCTTGATCACATGATCACACATACTCTAATGGCAATGCATTACTCTGTCTGTTTCACATCTGTGTTGCATATAATAATTAGCTGCTTCTTCGCGTGGATTGGCTGTTTTTAATTAGTGGCTGTGTTTTCAGCACTTGGGTGGTGGGTATTTAAGTCTTTCAGATGTCACTTACTTGTTGCACCCCCTGAGGAAGATCCCGTTCAGCGGACTGAAACATTGGATATATGTGCAAGTTTCTTTAATTCAGTTTATAGCTGCTTATAACTTCTGAGTGCTGTTGTCTCCTTACCTTTGCTGGTTATGTATGCTTTATTATTTTGTATGATATATGATATATATACACACAGTACTGGTCCCTTTATATATATATATAAATATATATAAATATATATATATAAATATATATAAATATAAATATATATATATATATATAAATATATATATATATATATAGACATACGTTACCGTTACAAGGTCTGGTAAAGCAAAAGACAGCACTCAATTGTAGAAAACTTCACAAAGTATATTGGTGAAATAAGTGGTACATCACTGAGGAAGGTCCCATTTTGGAGGACCGAAACGTTGGGTTTCTTGATGTACCACTTATTTTACCAATACACTTTGTGAAGTTTTCTACAATTGAGTGCTGTCTCTTGCTTTACTAGACCTTGGAACGGTAACGTATGTCTATATTATCCATATGGGGCAAGCACCTACAGCCTATCAGCACCTAAGGAGTGCCAACTGTTCTATTTGACTATATATATGCAAACTCTGCAAACACATTTGCCAAGATCCCACAGCCAGTCACAACCATAGAACATTCAATGTTAAAGGATCATACAGCTGCACATCCAGGAATATTGTGTATATGATTCAGTGCAACAAATGTGACCAAGGTCGCTACATTGGGGAAACCAGCCAAAAACCACAAGGAAGAATGAATATCCACCGACACTCTACACTCCATCACGTAGAAGGAAGATACTGCTCACCTGTGGGACATCACTTCTCACAACCAGATCATTCCATAAAGATTTAAAAATCAAAATCCTCAATGGAATGTTTAAAAGCACCCAAGAATGGAAAATATTTGAACTCAGAATGATAAGACTCTTTGACACCAAAACCAAAGGACTTAATGCGGACATGGGTTTTCTCACACCCTATCACAATTGTTTGTAATTATCCTGCTTGCCTCAATTCTTATCCACACTTTCTCTCCCCCGCAGCATCCCTTCCCCTCCCCACCTTTCTTTGACACTGTCCCCTGGCTTCAAACACTTAACACCCTACCCTATCTACAGTAAATATCTGTTTTTTCCCTCTCTCTACACTGTTTTAGCCATTGAATCCTTTGTTTATCAGTATTGCTTGACCTGAAGAAGAGAGGAGAACTCTCGAAAGCTTGTCCTATGACATAATTTTTTAGTCCAATAAAAAAGGTATCACCTAATACTGAAGAACTTATTTATTCTGCACTATCGCAACTGTACTAACACGGTTATTTTCTGCTTTATATATATAAAATATATGTATATATATATAGTCAATGAAAAAATAGTTTGCACTCATGGTTTCTCAAATGAAGGCAGATGCTCATCCCATACAGAAACATGTACAGGGTAACCAGGGAAATCCAGGTAACAAAGAGACAGTACACGCAATATAATGAAGTAAATAAAGTGTATTAACAACACAGGGCAGCCAACGTTTCGGTCCTCAGAGTGGCACCTTCCTCAGGGCCCTTCCCAGCCCTGAGGAAGATCCCACTCTTAGGACCGAAACGTTGGCTGCCCTGTGTTGTTAATACACTTTATTTACTTCATTATATTGCGTGTGCTGTCTCTTTGTTACCTGGATTTCCCTGGTTACCCTGTATATATATATATATATATATATATATATATATATATATATATATATATATATATATATATATATATATATATATATATATATATATTGTATGTATTGTATGTATATTCTTTGTTAAGTTATACGTTATATTGTTTTATTATTGTAGTTACAGTACACATGTTAGATTGTATATTGTTTACTGCACAATAAATAGTTTTTAATACTTGTTATTTATAAGAACTTCAATATAAAGTATTTCACAGAAATGTTTTTAGTATTAAACAAAATATATAAACAACCTTTAACTTCCACCCACCCTTAACTTCCTCACACAAAATTTCTAGCATTCGGGCATTACATTTTTGCTCTTAAAGTACAGAAAAATTATTTATTTTACACATGAACAATTACTTACCATTGAAATCAGTTAATGTAAACGTATAGAAACACCTATTAAGTTCTTGTGCTGTTCACCGTGGACACGGACAAAGATTTTCAGTGTGCCATATTCCAGACACATACTGAATTGCAATTACAGATGCAACTGCCGTTATCCAACTATTTCTCGGACCAACATCTGTGAAGTCTACTGTTTTCCACGTGGTATTCACTATATCATCTTCCAGTGAAGGCTGCCAATCACACCTTTTTTTACCCTAGCTGATTACCTGGATTCTGATTTGTGTGGTTGCAGTTCTGCGTTTATCCACCAGATGGCAAAAGTGAATCTCTTTGCATAGACAATACATTGGGTAGTGTATAGTCAATGTGCAGGTGTTTAAAAACAGATAAAAACAGTGTTCAATACAGTGATACTTTGTTAATTGACCTTGGTCGCTTAAGACGTTATCAATTTTAGGCGTTTCACATTAAAATAGCAAAACAATGGTGTGGACATTATTTTACATTGCTATGTAATTGCTGAATTGACATACATTGAACAGTGCATCATGTCAAGTCCTTATAACAGACCAGACTGCAGTTACCCATATTTAATATTTTCTGCAATTAATGCTGGAACAGATATAAAGGTGACTTTAGCAGAGATGTATGGCTATATCATTGACAAATGATGTCTTCAAATTTTCACCAAATCATCATGGGTGGAAGAATTCAATAAGGCAAACTTTATCTATGAGTGATTACTTTTTTCGCACAGCCCCTCCTCCTGGACGTACCAGAGGTTATTGGTCTGTGCTCCCACCTTTTGCCGGTATGTTTGATCATGGCGACTTCAAAAGAAGAAGGTCGGGTTTAATCCATGTAAGATTTGTACTTCCCGAGCCTACAATGTGCCACCACCGGCTTACCAATACTATAGCAATAATGGGCTGACCGACACTGAAAACCTGGTGAACCTCAATCCTTGCTACCTGGCCCCGCCTGATTACCAGCTTCAGCAGGCACTTGTCAACTTTAATGCTGACTACATGAGCGACCCCATCTGCTTTGCACAATACAGTCCTAACATTGGATCATCTGTGGATAGACATAGGTACAAAAAAGGGCACTAATAGTGCATTATCCATACTATGGAAAAGCTTAAAGTGGGAGCGGGACACACCATATGTGGAGAAATGATTAAACAATATATAGTGCAACACTAAGTAATAAAGGACATAATAGGCTTCAAAGAACCTCTAAAAGTTATACTCACATACGTGTGAGTTGACTAGGCATGTCACACACAAATAGGTGTACAGGAACACAGGTCCAGGATAAACCAGGTAACCTCTGGAATGGGGAGAGCTGTTGGGTGTAACTTTGTGCAGTAAAAACAAGCATATAATGGTTAGCCCAGAGCGAGGAGGATCTCACCACTCCTCTCTCAATGCGTCAAGTCCACGCTGATACACACGAACGTCGAGCAGGTGCTGATCCTTGATGCGGCCACTAGGAACAGCAAAACCACTCCATGTGGCTCCATCCTGATGATGCTCCGTCTCCTCCTGGATTCAACGCGTTTCGCTACTAAAAATAGCTTAGTTAGGAACCGCTCGGCGTTCGTGTCTATCAGCGTGATCTTGACACACTGAGAAAGGAGTAGTGAGATCGTCCTCGCTATGGGCTACCATTATACAAAGAAAATATCTTTTTGTTCACAGACGCACAAGATTCTACCTCACCCACCCAGCGTACATCTGCATTGCTCCAAAGGCGCAAAGCCTGATGAGGGCCCCCCCAAGCACTGCTCCCCTCTGCACGGGACCAGCGTGCTAAGGGTTAACATGTGCTTATTCTTTGTTGAATCAGCAACCCCACCCACTGGAATGTTAATGAGCCAAGGGGACAAAGAAAATATCTTTTTGTTCACAGACGCACAAGATTCAACCTCACCCACCCAGCGTACATCTGCGTTGCTCCAAAGGCGTACAGCCTTTGGCGCAGCCGAAGGGCAGCCAAAGGGCGTGAGCCGTTCGCTGCCGTTAGTTGATGTTAAAGAGATGTTAAAGCTGCTTTATTTCTATCTGAAATACATAAGCCCTTTATCCCCTGTACCCAATTTTCCAACTTTATCTGTCCATGAAATGTCTGTGAATTCCCTGTATAACCCTGTTCTTTTATCGTAACCATGGATTTTTTATAACTCTGTGCCCAGGACATACTTGAAAACGAGAGGTATCTCTCAATGTATTACTTCCTGGTAAAACATTTTTATAAATAAATAAATAAAAATAAATAAATGCTTGTTTTTACTGCACAAAGTTACACCCTACAGCTCTCCCCATTCCAGAGGTAACCTGGTTTATACTGGACCTGTGTTCCTAGACACCTATTTGTGTGTGACATGCCTAGTCAACTCACACGTATGTGAGTATAACTTTTGCAGGTTCTTTGAAGCCTATTAGGTCCTTTATTACCTACCGTGTTGCACTATATATTGTTTCATCAATTCTCCCCATATGGTATGTCCCGCTGCTTGTTCCATGTTCTCTAAGGAAAAATAAGACTTTTCCCTATATGTAGGTTGAGTGGGACTACATTTGTGAATAATTTGTATCACTGTTGGCTTATGATTGTCACTTTTTATTGTTTGTTCACTTTTTGTTGTTGTGGTGTTGTGTTCACATTCTCACCACTACGGGTCATCTCTGCACTACCCTAAGAGTTCCCCTTTTTCAATGCATTTCTGCCTTTCAATTACATTTACCTCCTGTAGCGCCAGTCCTGTATTTGTGTCTGCATTATCCTTACTATATAAGTCCAGAATGACTAACAGTGTTAATGAACTGAACACTACGGTGTTTGAATCTTAATACATTCTTATTGAATCGCCTTTATTGGGTAAAACAAACATTAAAATGCCATGTTTGCTGCCGAATGAGCTATATTGCACATGAAGCTCCAATGGATCCTGATCGCCTCTCTGGTATTGTAAAATTGAAATCCTACTTACATTTAGCCCCTAGGAGTTGCGCCTTGTAAGTAGGGTGGTTTTTTTGGACTCCCAGGGACTCTGTGGCTGAATCCGGAAGGTGGTGATGTCATCATCTGCAGCCGTAGAGGGAGAGCAGTGAGAGTGCGACTCCCAGGCAAGGAGCTATCGACAGGAGAGAGGACGCCGCTTCGGAAGGAAGAATCAGCCGGGAGATTACAGTTTTAAAGAATCCTACTTACAAGGCGCAACTCCTAGGGGCTAAATGTAAGTAGGATTTCAATTTTTCATTACCGAAGAGTCAGTCCCATCAGAATCCAAATTGCAGCAAGACAACATTTTTCTTCTAACATTTGTAATGGTTATGCCCAAAACCAATTTCAAAGAAAAAAGGCAGAAAAACTTATCTTTTGCAATGCATGAAACTTTTACAGTAATAATTGCAGCAAGAAAAAAACCCACCTTACTCTGTTGCTGGGTGACTCCGTTTTTCACTTTTAGTCTGTCCATGGGCATGATAGCAGACAGTGCTATGTGATAACTTGATGCCGAAGTAAGTAACCAGTGTTTGATCTGTACAATTCTGTGTCCTCTCTTGTACATATCCTGTATTCTCATGCTGAGATCCTATGAAATATCTTTCCTCTGCATTGCTGCTTTTGATAAGAAATCACAGAGGAATGTATATTCAATATGTATTAGATGTATATTCAATGTGCATTGATTGGACAGAAATTATGTTGTATTAATAATGTACCTCTACAGGTATAGTATATTCCCACTTTTAACAACTGTAGCCCGTGGCCACATCCACCAACAAATGCCGCCAGGGACACTGTGCATAAAAAGTGACACAAATTGCATAGCCTCCCACATGCTTATCTCTATCTGAACGAGCTCTTGTCCAGATACTGTATTGTGCATTCTACCATCTTCTTCCATGGATCAACCCGGATTCTATGGACGCAGGAACAGTTTGCTTCTGCTGTACCGACCACGAGAAAGCTGTTTCCAAGCCAAAGGTGCCTTAAGAAAAGGTACCGAAGGCTCCCAAGGCAAAGATCCCTGGACCTTGGTATGTAAAGAAGAAAATGGCCAAAGTCATCGATGATGAAGTTATTTGGAAGGGCCGCTAAAGTGCCCCTGAACCCACTGAAGCAGAATCGGATGTCCCACACTTTTCACTTCCATCACCCACTGCCACCGATGCCCAAACAGCCACCCGCTTTGACCCTTTGACAACCAAGGTTCAACTGAATATCCCCTGTTCTACTCCACCACTCAGCCATGCTGAAGCTCGACCGGATACTCCATGCTCACCACCACCCAGCTATGATGCCGGTCTCAGCAGGGGGAGACAGCAGGCTGGCAGAAGTACACCGCAGGGCAGCGTCGGGAAACCAACGCTTCAGCACAGAAGTCAGGAACGGGCCCCCGCATGGAACTAGCAGGCGGCCTAAGGAAACAATGCTTCAGCAGAGAAGTCAGGAACGGGCCCCCGCATGGAACTAGCAGGCGGCCTCAGGAAACAACGCTTCAGCAGAGAAGTCAGGAACGGGCCCCCACATGGAAATAGCAGGCGGCCTCAGGAACTAGGGGCAAGAACCAGAAAGGTTAGTACACCAGGATACAAGCCAGGGTGGCTTGTGGCAGAGACAGTAACGTCCAGGGTAGGAATTTATGCTCGGCACTGTTTCAGTGCCAAAGCCCAGGATATAAAGGGTGGAGATCCAATCACAGGAGGAGGGTGTGTAAGTATTCCTCCAATGAAGAAGCACATGGCAGAAGCTGCAATGAGAGGCAGCACATGTGCCATTGATTGCCAGAGGAAGCTTTTGCAAATGCAGAAGTCTGCAAAAAGCTATAATCAAAGCCAGGAGCGGATTCCTTACAGTACCCCCCCCCCCTTCAGGTGAGACCTCCGGACGAACAGGGTCCATCACAGATTTGGGGGACATGGAGTTGTTTCTAAACCTCCTTAGGCGAGAGGTGGCGTTGAAAGCCCATGGTTTGTTGGGATTCCTTACAGTTCCTCCACCACTGGGTGAGAAGCCTGGGTGGACAGGACCATTCATAGGTCTGGGAGACATTGAGTTGTTCCTGAAGTGTCTCAGGCAAGATTTAGGTCCAAAATCCAGGTGTACATTGGCGAGTGCTGCAAGGAACAGTGGTGGCACTGTGGTTTTTGGTACATGGGCAATGGGACCAGGGGACTCTGGAATAGGGACATTAGAAGGGCAGCAGCCAGGTGTCCGGTGCATAGTAATAATCCAAGAATACAGGACACATGACACTGATTGTCGGACAAAAATTACATTGGGGAATCCGGGGCAGACAATGGCCTTGGTGGAATCAGCATGTAAGAAGTTGCGAGAGTCTTTAGCTCCCAAGGAATTCAGGGTGGTGGTTAGCGAGGGTTTAGGGCGGGCGGGTTCACTGCAAGATATTGGAGCAGTAGTCTTGATACGAACGAGGCTTGTAATCCCAAGCAATTCGAGAGAGCTGGTAGTAGTGTTTACGTAATTGTTGGTTGTGGTACATGCAGTTGCAGGATCCACCTCCTTTGGCCTCTGAAATTTGGGGGGAATCAAATCCAAAGTTATGGTCTTGGTGAAGGGCATAGAAAGCATCACGGAGACAGTAGGGGACAGCAAATCCAAACCCATAGTGGGGCCATCAAGAACAGGGATGGATGCCTCAGGCAAAACAACGAGGTCCAGCATGAGTGTCTTCGTCCTAGAGAATGAAGACATGCAATCCAGAAAGGGCATTTCAGACACCGCACAGAAACCTGCGAGTAAAGACTCTGTTTGAAAGGTGAGAAAACAGATCTTATCCGAGAAAGCAGGAAGCCAGGTAAGCGGTGCAACAGGCTTAGAAATAGAAGTCTTGGGGTTAATGCTGGGTACCTCCAACACAGAGAAGGAAAACATAGAACCAGAGCTTGGCTTAGGAGTGGAGGTCCCAGGTACCCAGGTCTCGCATGATACTGTGGGAGAAGCAATGCGAAATATTACTGTTTTAAACATAGGGTTCTTAACATTGGTAGTTCCAGGCACCTTCCTGAGAGGTAACCCTAGTTTTGCGACAGGACAGTCAATAGTAAGTACCCCAAGTCTTGTGGGAGGCACAGAGAAATACAAGTCCATCTTAAAGACGGGGTTTTTTGAAAAAAGGGACACAGCGGGTATTACTGAAAGTTCCAAATGCGATACCCCTGAGTTCGTGGTAGTAGACATACTGTCAGTAGTGGATACCCCGAATACTGTGGGCGAATCAGCATGAAACAGTATTATTAAAGGAGTGGGCATCCCAGACTTAAAATCATCTTTAATCATCCCGGAGGCTGTGGCATGATCCGTGAAAGAAACTGGGGTAGACTTTCCAATAGAAACAAGGAACATCTTGCTTTTCACTGAAGTGGGTGATTGAGAACCAGCAGGAACTGAACTAGCTACTGTAATAAGATCAGAGAACATTGTGCTTGTTTCTGAATTGGGTCCCTGAGAATCCCTAGTGAGGGCATCAGACTCCATAGGAGACTCCGTGATAGGGGTCTTAGAACCCATTACAGGAATTGCAGGTATCACAGAATTAATAGGAGAAATACCTTGCAAAACAGGAATCTTAGAAAAGGTGATAGGCATCTCACAGACTACCAGAGAGGTGGAGAGCAGGCAGTCAGGCTCTACCTCAGGAGTCAGAGAGAAGCCAAGGGTTAACACAGGTAGTGCTGGGGAGACCCTAGAAGCTATAAGGGGAGACTCAGAGCGTAGTAAGGGATCAGGGACAGATAAGCTGATCTCTGAAGTGATAGCCTGGGGGACCGTAGAAGGGAGGCTAATAGCTGTCACCGGTCCCAAGGAGACAGACTTAGGGCCTCATGCAGTAAGCGTTGATAAGGGAATTATCACCATTTTATAGCCAAAATTGGGTTTGAGATTCAGTAAGCGCCGATAAGTGCTTGATTTCGCCAGGTTTCGGAGCCGATTATTTTGTTATGGCCAGTCGGCTGCCGATAAGCCTGTTTTCGCCACTGATCGCCACTTTTTTAAATCGGCTGGATTCAACAAAAAAAATCAGCTTATCGGGGCTGATCGGCACTACGAAATTGAGATGTTATGGCCGATTTCTCCCGCCAACTAAAGTTGGCAGTTTGGACGGGAGAACGATCGCTAAGGCTGCCGGAACGGCACTTAGAAAAAAAAAATCTTCTGTACATCAATGGAGTCAATGGAGCGGGGACGTATAACAGTATAGTACTGTTTACGTTTCATTGCTCACAATACAAACGTCATTTGCATTACAGTGTGGGGGGCATTCCCTGCATTGTGTCACGGCTGACGTGTATTATTTGCATAACATTATACTTTTACATGTTTTCAGCATTTGCGGGTCACATTACTCATCATGTGATGATGTGGCAAGGGAAAATACTATACTCAACTCTTAAAGGAGAACCTCACATCATAGCACACATTTTACTGAATTGAGCGACAATTGTTTACATGATGTTACACATGTCACACATGTCACACATACACCGTATATTCATGTTCCTTTACATTACACAATGCTTGTAATGTGTCACGCATCTTTAAACGTTCATGTACATCTAAATTCTCATGTTTACATCTACGTTTGGTCCTCCCTATTTTCATGACGTCACTTATTGGACGCGCAATCACATTGCATATTTACATTATAACCGTTGCATTACAAGCACTTCAACCTAACTTATACGCACATGTACAGTAATTCATCATTGGGACACCTTGTAAACTCATTCTATAGCAACTATCCTCATTACAGAAATGCATGCATATGCACACGACTATTCATTGTTGGCAACATGTCACAATAACATGGCTAATTACACATGTTACACAAAACTTTTCCCACATCAATCTCAGCCTTTTTGTCTCATTACATGACTGACTCTTGCGTTCACAAGTTTTACATGCATTGCACATGCAACTATTTATTTGCAAGCAATGTTTGTACAAAGCATCACGTCACATCATTGGCAAATATCATCATTCCCTGCAGAATACACACAACAACTGCACACAGCTTGCCACACAAGTACTTTATTATGTTAATGTAAAACCTTGCATTTTACTATGTCACCTGACATCATCACATACCTATTTAAAGGACGCCCATTACCTGCTCATTCACAGCTACTCATTTCAAAATGTTGAGATTGTTTAGGAGACGGAGGAACATTCTTTTCTATGACATGCTTGATGATGAAGACAATCATATAGGGCAAGGGAGGGACACACCGAGGGACAGTGACAGGGACAGTGACGCGGATACGACAGGGACAGGGAGAGGGACAGGCCGAGGGACAGGGAGAGGGACAGGAGATCAGAGGAGAAGACAGAGGAGACAAGTTGTGCCTCGTCCGCGTCTGTACAGGGAGAGAACCCTGTTAGATGGGATGAGTGAGGAGGAGATTGTAAGTCGCTATCGTTTGAGTTCAGCAGCAATCTTAGCTCTTTATCAGGAAATAAGGGGAGATTTAGATTTTTTCACAGCCAGAGGTCGTGCAGTCCCTGGGGTTGTTAAAATGCTGTGCTCATTACATTATCTTGCTTCCGCGTCATACCAGACAACTGTGGGCATAGTGGGCGGGGTCTCGCAATCTACATTCTCGCGGGCCTTGACCCAGTTTCTCTATGCACTCAATAGACGCGCTAGGAATTATATTCATTTTCCTACAGAGGCGACAGAGTGGCTGGAAGTCAGGACTGGCTTTTATAATATAGCAGGGATACCATGTGTGCTGGGTGCAATCGATTGCACACATGTTGCTTTGATTGCACCTAGTCAGAGTGAGCATGTGTACCGCAATCGTAAGCACTACCATTCACTCAATGTACAGGTGGTATGTGATGCGACGATGAGGATAATGCATGTGGTACCCAAATTCCCTGGTTCCAGTCACGATTCCTCTATCCTGAGGAACTCTTCAGTCTTCCATGCGTTCGAAGAGGGACATTTTGAACATGGTTGGCTGCTGGGTGAGTACACATTTACATGTTATAACACAAAACACATTTTTATTTAGGAATGTTGGCATTGTACAATTTGATCACTAATGTCAGCTTATGTGTGCTCCATTCATTATAGGTGACTCAGGATACGGAATTAGGCCGTGGCTCTTGACTCCGGTGCTAAACCCTCAAACTGAAGCAGAGGAGAGGTACAATGCAGCCCATATATCTACAAGATCTGTTATAGAGAGGACATTTGGCCTACTCAAGACCAGATTTAGGTGTCTGGACAGAACTGGTGGGGCTCTTCTATACAAGCCTCAAAAAGTCTCTGATATTATCCTTGCCTGTTGCATTTTGCACAATGTTGCACTCAGGCACAATGTACAATCAGACCTAGCTGAGCCTTTGGTAGACGAGCATCCCACCCATGTAGCTGCTGAAAATGAACAAACAGCCAGTGGTGGCCAGACACGCCAGAATCTCATCAATTCATTTTTTTCTTGTAAGTAAAAACATATATGTTCCAAGTTCTACTTTTATACTTACATTATGTTATCTTAACAATAATGTTTTTTTATATAACCTTCTGTTAGGACACAGATGAATATGGGTTGCACACCTTTCTTTTCTCTGCTGTGTGCACAAAGGGATGTGGCACCGGTATGTTATTGTTGCACAGGTTATATAATCCCTCTTCAATTGTACTTTAGTTGTGTGTATGTGAATACAACTGGGGTAACAAAGCACTAATATTTTAGCATTGTGTTGTTCCTTATGCTAACACAATACACATATTATGCCCATACTCATTCATGCTTCTAGTATGCTTACATACAATGTTATTGGTGCAGTGTAACATGTACATCCATATGATGTGTACACCAGGCTCATTTACATTTTGAATGTGATTAAATATACATGGTGTTGCACATTTAACACCAAATACACACTTTGCTGTGTTGTTTACGGTACTGAAGATGGCATGTCAATGTTTGCAATTTATATATTGTTCCTTTGCATTATAGGTATATCTCCAGTATGACTGATCATGGTATGTATATTTGCTGACATCTCTCATAAGATGTGCCTACCTCAATCTTCCTATAATTATTTGAAGTAAAAACCCTACAGATTGGTTTTAACACAAATGTAACATACATGTACTTTCTGTATCATGTATATGCATTTAGCTACTCTTGAGCTTTCATGTGCATTGTATTAGAAAATGATTACTCACATTTTATCACATTTTATGTATGTTTCCTTATAAATTCCATTCATGTAATATAGAGCTGTTTGGAGAAAAGGGGATAACTGTACTTATTTGTTTACTTACGGGAGCTCATTCATCACGGATGAAATTGACTGATCATAACACTCCATGCATGAATGCCTGTAATCACAACAATGCGTACTACATCTTATATTTAGCAATGTAGGTGTTTTTTAATGCTAGGAATTAATAGTCAACATGAATTTAAATTTGTGACATGTGTATGTATAAGTCACACGTGTGTGGATGTGTCCTACATGTACCAAGTGTAAAACTGTGAACAGAAAACACTATTTTGTTGCAAATGTTACTGTCATTTAGCATTTCTAATTTACCTATATGACAATGTTGGTAATATTTTTGCTATATAATTCACGTCACTTCATCATTATCATGATGATAATTATCAAGTATTCTCACAATTGTAACGTCAATCACGTGCACATTAGCATAGACACACTTTTTAAGACAACTGTTTGTGTCTGAATCAATTTGTGTAGGATCCATGTATAACACCGACAAATGATAACACCAGCTTTATTATGGTAGCTTATATCATCATATTGACTATACGATGTATTTTTAGAAAGTTTAATAAACACAGTAAACTATAGTTAGTTAGGTTAATGAAATATACACAGAAACGTACTTCATTACATGATATTGATGTCATATTCAGAACATCATGCATTGTAGGGGACCACAACATCTGGCCAATAACATTAATTGCTACAGTCCCAAACCATTTTATCAACATACCCATGTAACAAGAGATTTTTAACAATAAAGGGCTAGTTGGTTGTAAGTGTCCTTTACATTGGGAGAAGGAGTGGCTCAGTGAGTAAAGACACACACTGGCACTGACAGTTTGAAGCAGGGGAGTCTGGTTCAATTCCCGGTGTCGGCTCCTTGTGATCTTGGCCAAATCACTTTATCTCCCTGTGCCTCAGGCGGCCAAAAATAAATTGTAAGTTCCACGGGCCAGGGACCTGAGCCTGAAAAATGTGTCTGTAAAGCGCTGTGTACAACTAGCAGCGCTATACATGAACATGCTCATATTATAATTATTATTATTATTCTTATTATTATTGTTACATAGTTTCGACAGTCATACGTTCCATTACACAATAGAATACACAAATGTGTTAGCAGAGTGGGAATGGTTGTTATATATAAAACACACCATGCCATAAAATGATAGTAGTCATTAAAGAACACTCAATAAAAATTCATGAGGCACTATTTTGCAACATCATTATGTTAATTAAGTGCTTATGCAATATAGGCATAAGTGTATCACATTTTTAATTGTTTGTTAATAAGCGCTGCAAGCAATATAAAATTAGTTCCATATGTAGTATAGTAGTCGGTGGCTCCTCCTCACAATCATCTCATATAAAGGTAGACTCTTCTGAAATCATACATTGATCCGATTGTATCTTCCCCGACATCTCTGAAATACAGCAAACACATGATGGTCAAAGATGGCACCTTACTATATATGTATCCGTGACAACGCGTTACACAGCTCTATATGATTGTGTACATACACACGTCACTCACTTATATTTTAGAAGTACAAGTGTACATCAGTATGTAATGTTTCCTTAAATTTGTAGCAGGCATAACTATGTATATGATGTGAACGTTGCCTGTATACTGAAAAATGTGCGCGCACATCTTAGTGTGCGCACGCACTTCAGGCTTGGCTGCACTAACTGTTTGCGCATGCGCAAAACAAAGCGTACGTTGTGCGTTCAATACAGGTTGAAAATATGATTAAACATACAATCTTTATTTCAAATACAATGAATACGAAACTACATTCGTTCTAAACGAGTACATCTGTATTCTTTTTAAACAGACGTGTTTGGACAGAAAGGACGGCCGATAACACAATGCGCAAATGCAATACGTGTGACGTCATGTTAAACCAGCGTGAAACGCACGCTAACACTCCTCCCACTCAATTAACATTCGGCTAACGCCCAGTGTACGCCCCCACTGTATGACACACTGCAGTTACCGTTACTATAACAAAACATGACAGCCAATAGGCTTTGAGGCGCGCACGTCGCTTGGGGGCGGGACTTACATCCGTAATCCTTTTTAAGGACGCCTTGGGCCATGACAAGGGTCCCACGTCATACGTGGTGGACCCGCTTTTAAATGTTGTAGATGTAGCATGATAACAAAACAGGTATGTGTTAGAGTTATGGTAAAATGTTGCTAATATGTTTAAAGTGATAGGAAAGTACGTATATTTATTCCGTCAGCAATGTGTACTACTCTTTCAGGTTCTACTATATTGTATTCGGAAACAATTTGTTTGTGATCGCTACATGTTATGCAGTCTGCTATGTTACGCTGTATCCACGCATTGAAAGGGAAAATGGTGGTTAGACAAAAAAAAAAAATGTAAACGCAGAGTCAACGCATAACGATTGTTATATTTACCATTCTTCTAGAATTAACTCTTCGTCTGCCTGCAACTGGTCACTCCAGAAATGCAAGGCATTTTCATCCACGCTTGACCCAAACGCTGAATCCAGTATGAAACACATCTCCTCCATGAAGCGCTCATAGGAATCGCCACTGCTTTCTTCAAACAATTGGTCGGGAGGTATGTTCATTTCTTCGGGTACCCATTCCAATGCATTTTCAGCTGAAAGGCTTGGTACAGAATCATAGTAGTTATGTTCATGTACAATGTGGGTTTCAGGAATGGAGGGTGCAGATATTGCAGCAGCTATCGATTCACACGGAACAGTAGTAGCGGATCCATTGCTATTGGCATTAGGAATAAATATGCCTTTAACCACAATATATGTGCCTTCTTTCACGGTGAAATGTTTTTCTTTGGCAATCTTCCAGAAACCATAGTTGTGTTCTAGCGTATCCTGCACACGTTCAAAAAAGTCATTTGTTGATAAAGTGAATCTTATTGATGAATTAAAATTGCGCGCATGCCGACGGTTTTGGTAATAAGGATATTTTGCTCGAATCAAATCATAGATTTGGCGTGTGCTTGCTTGATGTCCGCAAGTTGATAAAATAGCTTCTGAAATCATGTATTTATAACCTAAATTCGGATTCATAATTGTCACCAATTCATCAGCCATTGCAGAGTAGCACAAAAGATGTGTGCAGGTATCTGTTCTTTGCTCATCAAAATGAAACTGCTCAGTGGCTAACAAATTGCTGTGTTTCCTTTTCAAGGTCAACAAAAGTATAAACTGTAACTCCTTATTTCAAACGCCAATTGGATTTCTAGTTATAATTGCTTGAAGATTTGTGGTTTGTGATAGCCGCATGTGGGACAAACATGTATCCTTTTTTTATCTCCTTTTTGAAAAAATTAGTACACTTTTCATTCAGTAACATTGAGTTTTCTTGCAAAATAACAAAGACCACTGTGTGAAAATAGTGCTTAGACAGCCATATCAGTAAATTCACACACCTGCAAAATGAAATGTTTTTTTCCCACATCCATTTCTGTGTGTATTTGAAAGTCTGTTTAAGTCCCTGTCTGCATGAGTTTAAATACGTGTGTATCTATATATATATATATATATATATAAATATATCTATCTCATAAATATATATATATATATATATATAAAGTGTATATTGTACTATGTGTATGTGTATGTGTATATGTATATATATATATATATATATATATATATATATATATTATATATAAAAAAATATTTTTTTTTTTTTGTTTTTTATATATTATATATATATATATATATATATATATATATATATATATATATATATATATATATATATATATATATATATATATATAAAAGTAATTTTTTTTTTTTTTTTTTAAATATTGCTGGAGTACACACAACATATTGATGGCAGTAAATAGGCCTTGTATGAAACCTATTTAAATGGTGATAAACATGAGTGAATTAAGTAATAAACATTTGTTTGCGCCCAATAATGTTAGAGGCTCACACTTAGTATACTTCTCAAACATTAGGCCTGTATTATTAAAATACTGTGTTTTCACAAGGAAGCATGAAGTGTATGTTTCTTGTAAATACATCTATACCAGTTTAGATAGCACTATATATACACACACACACACACACACAGTGTGTGTGTGTGTGTGTGTGTGTGTGTGTGTGTGTGTGTGTGTGTGTGTGTGCATATATCAATACATACTACATATATATTAGTATCAATTCAGAGATGTTCTTGAAACAAGAACACATAAATGATTAAAAGACAACATTACAATGGGCAGCAAAGGTAAGTAATATGTAACACAAAATCCTGCTGTACACGTACAAGAAAGATGTTTGCAGTTAAATAGGTGCTTTTATAATTGCATGAAAATAATATGCACATGCAATGATTACATCAATTAACACACCCAAATGCAATGTTTTGCTGCAAAGTCAATGGCAGCTTCTCTAAACTTAGCAACTGGCTCCTGGTGGACCATTACTGAACAGACGATTAAAACATAAATATTTAGAACACTATTCATTAATTAGGAGTGTTCACATTTCCAAAACTTCACGTGTACAAGAACATACTTGAAAGTTTGGAAACAACACAGTCTTCAGCATACATACAATAGTAATTAGATAATGTGAAGTCAACAAAACAAGGCCAAAGACATATTTTCTGAATTATAACATTTATTTTTTTTGTTCCTTTTGCGAGCGAGTAACAGGCCTGCTTGTTGTCTCTTGAATTTTCCTTTTTCTTTTGCCACCAACTTTAGGCACAGCAGAGCCACTTTGAGTGGCCTCTGGCACTTCACGGGCAGGGCTTGTGGGCAGTGACTCACCTACAGGGCTTTTGGGCAGTGACTGTTCACCTACGGGGCTTGTGGCCAGTGACTCACCTACAGGGCTTGTGGCCAGTGATTCACCTACAGGGCTTTTGGGCAGTGATTCACCTACAGGGCTTTTGGCCAGTGATTCACCTACAGGGCTTTTGGCCAGTGATTCACCTACAGGGCTTTTGGGTAGTGACTGTGAGCAAGTTGGTAGACACTGCACAAGTGATGGTTGGTCTGTTTCATGTGTGTCTTTTGTTGTTTTTGACCAAAAACTGGTCAGTAGTAACTGCTTGTATTTTGTTTTTGTGGGCTCCTTTGTAGGTGTCAGCTGCTGATTTTGTACAGATGGCAGTGGTAGTATGTCGTCAGGAACCTGCACAGCAATCTCTGCTACTTGACCGGTAACATTTGGGCCTGGTGAATGAATATCAGATGAATGTGGTGAAAACTGACCTGCATGAACAGATCCTGGCTGGGAGGTGTTGAATTGTGGTACATTAGTCATTCTCCAGTAATTAGCTTGTGTTTGCTGAACAACTAATGCTTCGAATGAGGTGTTGATTTTTTGCAACTGTTTCGGCACTTCAATGAAGACTCTGTGGAGATGTGCCAATTGTGAAACTGTTTCTTCCTGCAGTGCAATCATCCTTTCCAGCACTGTCATGAAGTCAGAATGGCGACGATTTTCTGCTTCCACAATTTTTCCCTCAGAAGCTACAATTGCATCGTATGTCGTATTTGCTGGACGATTTGCCGGTAAAACAGTTTCAATTGGAACGTCTTCATGGTCACTTGCTTCTATTTGTGTGTGTATGGCGGTGGCGTCATCATCATCATCATCATAATCCTCTTCATCATGTTCTACAAATAAATGTACAAATTATTAAATGTCATGTTAATCTCTGCTGTGTTACTATGTAATTGTACTGTGTCATAAGTAACAACTAACATGTTTCCATACGTTTTATAACCTCACATTAAAAACTACCTTGACTTAAGAATAATGTTTGGACTCAGAATGAAATATGAGTGAATGAAAACTTGCTGTAAACTCACAACTCCTACATGATAGTTAACATCACTAACACAATACAAGTTGCCTTACACTTCATTTTCACTGACACTAAGTAATCCTATTTAAAGAAGATGTGCAAAACAAATAATGAACATGACAACATAACATATAGAAGAGCACATATTATATGGCCACCAACTGATACACTCACCTTCTAGGTGTGTTGAGCTGGCTGACCCAGGTGAAGACACTTGTTCAGTCTCAGGTGACACATGTCCTTCAGGGGCAACTATATATAACAATAACATAAGTTTTACATTTACATGTGTAAATATTGAACAAACAGTTATTGTATGTTCTGTATTTATGAGTACCTAACAGCATCATTTCCTTAACCCAAAATGTGTGTGTGAAAGTGAACATAAATAGTTGTAATAACAATGTACATGCCTGTGTACTTAGAAGTTTTGAGTTCCCTAACATACAACATACTATGGTTCTGCAGTAATGCGTGAGGAAAAATACATTAAATTTGTACATAAAAATCATATGTTGTGTAGTGATATCAGTATCATAATGTACATAACTATCATGAGATGACCATTCACAATGGTTATCATGAAGGTGGTCATATTGCAAAAAGTGTTGCTTTTGGTAGAGGATATGTGTGGTACATTAATATAAGATGTGGCACACATGAATGTGGCTGTGACTAAACAAGACAACACGTGCAGTGTGTGATAATGTGTCGTTGATAGTAGTTCAACTATAGATATGAGTGAACTAATGTGTGACGTACGGTTTGATAAGTAATGAGTTGTTGGGGCATTTAGTAGCTAAAGTGAAGCTTTCAAATGAGTGTGATTAACTTCAGTTGTGCTAGTCAGGTTGTAAGAACGGTATTCCCTTCCCCAAAAAGCCTAATGAGCCACACCTTTCAATTACTTGAAACAGGTGAAAATGGTGTGAACTAAGTTGCCCCTAAAATGAGGCTGTAATTAGTGTGTGTGCTGAACCCCACCCCCTCTGTTGAAGTGTATGCTGTGATGAGATATTAATTGCAGCTGCTTTAACACAATGGTAGATGAGCTAAATAGTCGTGTGCAGTTTTGAAGTTATGAAAACAATGACATAAAATATGATACGTGTGCCTCATTATGCTGTCTGTATATGACTTAAAGCAAAAATGGACCTTTTCATAAACAACTATAGATGTGTTAGTGCAAGTGATGTTTGTAGGCCGTTGCATGCAATATATTTGATGCATGCTTAAAATAGGCAGTAATGTCATGTTTGTCGGAGTAAAATAAATAAATACACAATAATATTCTACATATTTCTGTTCTGTACCTGTAGCTAGTAATAATTCCTCATTAACATGTGTTACACATGTGTACTACCCTGTTGTTCCCCATCTTCGCCCACCATCAATTGCTTCCACTGCAGCAATGCATTTTGGGAATTCACATGTAAATGAGCACGCAATGGCACGTGCTATATTAGTTACTGCTTTTAGTAGGACTACAACATATATGTCTATTTAGATATATATATATATACAGAATCAGACATATACATATATAGATGCAGGTATGCTTATATTGTGAAGACAGTATAAAAAGCAGTGTAACTATGCAAAATAACTGTAAGCAACGACACGCCTAGTACAGTAATATTTCTCACCTGGTGGAAATTGTGAGGGGTAAATTCCTATATCACGGTCACCAGGTAAGCCTTCCACGACGACGGGAAGTAATTTTGCCCGAAGCAGCTCCTCCAATGGACTTAATATGAGACGTTGTGGTGTGGGCCCACCTCCAGTGCCAGTAGCATGCACGCGTTGGTGTTGTATTTTCTTTTTCAATTTGGACCTAATATCATCAAATCTCTTGTGACAATTCCGCTTGTCCCTCACATGATTCCCACACGCATTGACACCAATGACTATTGTGTCCCACATTTCTTTTCTGCTTGCTGAACTTGTCCGCCCTTGAAAAACATATCAAATATATGAGGTAAATGAATAATAATATAAGCACCAGTTTCCTACACTGCTAGCTGTTCCAAGAGATAGCAAACATGCTGTTTTATGTGTAATATGTGAAGCACATGAGCATTCACTACTAAACCTATACATGTAAGCAAGGTTGCATTCATATTGTATGCAGTTATGGCAAATTGACCGCCTGTGTTTAGTTGTCCTTGTAAGGCATGCTAAAAAGCTGTGTTTCCAGACTAATTAACATAGAAAGATATTGTGAAGCCATATTTGCATATGAACAAAACTCAGATGACCTAGGATCACATGTATTTGAATAATAAATGTAAATGTACACTTACCTAGTAAATGTCCATATATACTGTCATAGTGCTCCAGAATGCCAGTGACAAGAGCTGTATTTTCCTGGTCATTGAAGCGAGGATTACGTGGCTTCTCCACACGTTTCTTCCGAGCAGGTTTAGGGTCAGAGCTTGGCTGGTGCTGACTGGACTCTCCTTCTTCCAATGGAAGAGCCTCCAAAAGCTGCCCACCAGCAAGCACGCCACCACCATCCACCCCATCAGCAACTGCGCCACCAGCAGCACTCCCAGCACCAGTACTCCCACTCCTAGCACCAGCACTCACACTCCTAGCACCAGCACTCCCAGCACCAGCACTCCCACTCCCAGCAACAGCACTCCCACTCCCAGCACCAGCACTCCCACTCCCAGCAACAGCACTCCCACTCCCAGCAACAGCACTCCCACTCCCAGCAACAGCACTCCCACTCCCAGCAACAGCACTCCCACTCCCAGCAACACCACTCGCAGCACCAGCACTCCCACTCCCTGCAACACCACTCTCACTCTCAGCAACATCACTCCCCTGAACAGTACGTTCACTCCGACGCGTACTCCCACGAGTAGCACTCCCACTCCCACCAGCATCACTCTTCCCACGCTTTGCGGGCATACTTCCAGCACTCACAAAAAACAGACAATAAATGTACAGCCAATCACACGAAACACTTCCACATATAAAACAAGACAAAGATGTAAACAAAACAACAATGGACAAAGCTCACCCAATACACAACAAGTCTCTCAGTCAATATGCAAATGTTCAAACAGCCAGCTCTGTGCGTCTCTCTCTCTCTCACTCCCAACAACACAGAGAATGAATAGCAGTACACGTTGCCTTTAAATATGGCGCGCAATCCAAAACATGCTTGTTTCGCCTGATTCAGCAAGATTTGTGATTGGGCAACCTAACAGCACCACGCCACGCACGCCGATACACCTGTGTGTGATCGGCTAATCATCGTGAGAGTGGGCGGATTTGTTTTCGGGTTGATTTTGAATGTATTCGGCACTTACTGCATACGGAGAGGAAAAAACGCCAATAACATGACTAATCGGTAAGATTGCCGATTTCACATAATCGACGCTTACTGCATGAGGCCCTTAGAGTCAAGGACAGGAATAACAGATAGGACAAACAGAAGTGAACTAGGGAAGGTTGCTTCTACAACAGAAGTTTTAGCAGCTGCAGAGCTTAACTCAGCGGCTGCTGGAAAACTTTTAACTACAGTGAGAAGGGACTGCAGGTTTACAAAATCAAGGGAAAAGGGAGTTTTAAATTTGAAAACCTGATCCTTCAAAAAGGAGGGCCCTAACTGTAATTGTACTAAGGGAGCAACAGCAGATACGCTGATCTCAGAAGGGGTCACTTGGAAAGGGGCATACTATGTACTGTTCGCTTTTAACCCTAGGATTTGAGAAGAGGAGAACACAGACAGTACAAGGGGGGGCAACCACAACTGTGCTGGTCTCTGAAGTGGGTATTTGGGAAAGAGTGTCTGGGACATCAGAAACGACTACAGATTCCACGAAAAGGGGTCTATGCTCAGAAGCAGGGATTTCAGGTCGCTGAGTGACAGACTGGGTCAGCGACATACCTAGGAGTGGGGATTCTGCGAACAGGCATAGGGAAACAAACGGTTCCAGAACACTTTTAACTGGAGCCAGTATTATTGCCGAAAGTTCAGGGGGCGTAGCCCCGAGAATTTTAGCTGAGTCAGGGGACATAAGGGGTTCATCCTCTGAAGCTAAGGAGTTGTCCTTGTCTGGCGGACTACAGGGATTTACCATGGGAGGTTCATAGGGCTGACCTGCAGGGGTTAACATAGGAAAAACCTCAAGGGTTAAGTTAGGCTGTACCTGAGAATCAGGAAAAGATACACTAGTCTCCGAGAGTGGGGACATAGGGTTTTCAGCTTCTTGCCCTAGAGACCTCAGCTTAGTCTGCGGGATACAAGGGTTAACAATGGGGACCTCAAATAGCAGACTAGCAGGGGTTAAAACCGAAATAACCTCGGGAACAGAGCTTAGAAATTCTGGTTTAGAAAGAGAGGGCAAACAGGATTCATTTTCTGGTGCTAGGGAAGACACACTGACCTGGGGGATGCAAGGGTTTACAGTGGGGGACTCATAGGCCTGTCTAGCAGGGGTTAAGACAGGGATAACCTCGGGGAAAGAACCCAGGGAGGTTAACTCAGGACTAGGGACTGTGGCAGCTTCTTCCTTAGCGGGGAGTGACAGGGAGATGGTTTGGCCTTTCTTAGGAGTGGGTAGTAACCCCACAGGTTTAGTAACAGGACTGGCAGCAAAGAAATTGTGATAAGAAAGTGCGAAGGCAGCGAGAAGAGGGTCCCGCTCACTTATGATTAAGTCAAGATCTTGGCATAACACACAGGTGGCATCTAGAATCTGATCTAGAGTCTTTTGTTCTGAAGAGGACAAAACCAGGACCGTTGGGAGAGCAGGGCCTGTTGAGACTTTCTTTCCTCATTAAATTGCTGAGATCTAGTAAGGAGTTCCTTACGAATCAGTCTTTCCTGAGGGGTTAAACCTTCATACAAGAACGCACTCTCAGGCGAAGGCAGTCTCTCAAACAGGTATGGTCTTCCAAACAGGGACTGGTCCGCAGCCTGGGACATAGGTACAGTAAAAAATGTACCCACCACCGCCACGGCGCGGTCCGGTTTTGTGGGGCCGAGCATACTGTTACGATTGTGCTCACCACAAACCGGGACCAGACCGCGGGGCTGAGGTGGGGTTATATAATTACCGACCTTAGTCCACGCAGACTCATCCGGAGTGCGCAGTTCGTAGTCGTACGTAGCAGGGTCAGGATTGGAGAAGGCAGCATCGTCGTTATTCAAGCAGGAATTTGGCAACAGGTAGTCAGGAGTTCCCTGCTTCAGCTTAGGAGCGTGAGCGTGGGAGTGGCCTCTTCATGAGGAACGGCCTCGGCCCATGACGCCAGTCTCAGCAGGGGGAGACAGCAGGCTGGCCGAAGTACACCGCAGGGCAGCGTCAGGAAACCAAAGCTTCAGCACAGAAGTCAGGAACGGGCCCCCACATGGAACAAGCAGGCGGCCTCAGGAAACAATGCTTCAGCAGAGAAGTCAGGAATGGGCCCCCGCATGGAAATAGCAGGCGGCCTCAGGAACTAGGGGCAAGAACCAGAAAGGTTAGTACACCAGGATACAAGCCAGGGTGGCTTGTGGCAGAGACAGTAACGTCCAGGGTAGGAATTTATGCTCGGCACTGTTTCAGTGCCAAAGTCCAGGATATAAAGGGCGGAGATCCAATCACAGGAGGAGGGTGTGTGAGTATTCCTCCAATGAAGAAGCACATGGCAGAAGCTGCAATGAGAGGCAGCACATGTGCCATTGATTGCCAGAGGAAGCTTTTTCAAATGCAGAAGTCTGCAAAAGCTATAATCAAAGCCAGGAGCGGATTCCTTACACCGTGCAAGCACCCAAAAATATAATAATCTTTGTTTAGAAAATCAATCAGTTTGGTCATTACACTGTCCCCTATACAATAAAAAAATTAAATCGATCAAAACACTAGTAAACTCGCGCCTTAACGCGTGAAGTTAAATTAATAAATTAGGCACCAAGCCCGGTGTGCCATGGATTTAAACCCACAAAAAGGTCAGATAACGACAGCGGCATCTGTAAATAAATAAACCCCAAATATAATTCTGTTGGCTGCTCTCGTTCAGACGACAGTTAACAAAGTGTTCCTGTGGGTAGAATATTGTGCCTTGTCATGGTACTGAAGACAATATGTCTTGCAACATCTGTATGTCCCTATAAAATTCAGTAAAATAAAATAAGTGTTGCCCAGTAGAAAGCCGAAACAACATGTCCTAATATTACTGGCTCGTCAAAGTAAGGCTTCAGTTACAGTTTTTTATTTCCTGAAAAGGATCGAAAATATCAGCAAATAAAAAGGCACATTTCAGAGGGATTTGTGAACCCTGGGGATAATAATAGTGCAATTCAGGAGAACTCAATAAAACATATTTAAAAAATATTAAAGCGGCAGGTCAAGCAATATCCTACATGTGTGCTTTTTGTTTTTAATAAATCACTTCTGTACTATGAGAAAATACTTGTAGCATTTAAAAAATGAAAAAAAATGTTTTAAAGACATTTTTTAAATGTTTCTTATGTACTGTAGGAAGCATTTCCTATCATCTGAGATCAGACTCCAAAAGACTGTTCATGGTCCCAAGGCTCAACAAAGTATCCGGACGTTCCTCCTTACCGTGCACCCCAAAACTGGAACAACCTAACAGAGACTCTCACATCCACCACCAGTTTAAGTTCTTTAAAATCTAAGGCTGTCTCACATTTTAATCTGCTCTGTAACTCTTTCATACGCCCATAATATTTATTATCTTTAACTGTGTTCATTTATGTAACTATTTGTAACCATGTATTATTTGTCTTAACCCTGTGCCCAGGACATACTTGAAAACGAGAGGTAACTCTCAATGTATTACTTCCTGGTAAAATATTTTATAAATAAATAAATTTCCAAAGTGACAGCCCCCCTTCTGATAGGCTCTGGCTCTTGAGCTCCGCCCTCTCTCTAGCAGTGAACCAATTGTATCTAGTAACTGCCCAGTCAATCATATTCCAGAACTACATTTCCCATAATGCTGAATTAAATAACCCTGAGCAAAGCAATAGATTACAGGAGAACGGATCGATCTACAGCTTATTTTATCACTTGTCAGTGTGCAGATTGTATTGATGCACATATTGGATGGGAAATATATATATTTTTTTAAACGGCAGCTTGAACTGCAGCTTTAATAGAGGTGATTGTTTTATTTATTATGAAGTTACTATTTGAAACAAAGTTTGTTTAGTAATCTAGTATCCCCAGTGTTACAAGAAGTATCTATGTATGTAGCTAGGTAATTATGTAACATTGTATTATCCTGTTATCTACTGTATCGAGATATACAATACAGTTATGTGAATTTACATTGATGTCTATGATATCTGTAACTTCTAGTACCATAAACAATATCACCAAAGAGGCAACATGGCAGCTACCGATAACACATTTTTTTTAATTTAAAAATTATTTATGTTCTATTCAATTTACTCTAATATTTGTGCTTTGAATTTGACAACCAATATTACTCAAAAACAGCAAACTTGACTACCTGTCTTTCTAACTATCGACCTGTCTCCCTTTTGCCTCCAAACTCCTTGAACATCTTGTATTCTCTTGCTTGCTCCATTTTCCAAACACCTATTCTCTCCTAGACCCTCTACAATCTGGCTTCTGCACTGCTTACTCAACTGAAACAGCCCTCACTAAAATAACTAATGACCTCCATGCTGCCAAATAGTGTATGGTGAATAATAGTGAAACAAGGCGCAAACAACTCAAAATGTGAACAATAATATTCAGTGCAACTAATAATAAGTGCAATCTAAAATATGTGCCAATTAATAACCTTTAAATAAAGACAAATTTATAATAAATGACCCTGCTCAAACCCTCTGGTGGGACCTGTTTCACGGGTTCCAAGAAGTGTGATAGATCTCATACAATCCAGGAGGATCATATACAGCAGCGGCAGCTTTTATTCGAGTAAAAGCCGCCGGCTGCATGCGTCTGGGAAGCGGGTAGCCGCGGCGCGTGGCGGCGCACTGTGACGTCACAGTCACATGCGCGCCCGGCTTCCCCATCTTCACCGGCTTCCCCAGGCTTCCCCGACACCCCTGGAGATCAAATTAAGGTAAGCGGGGGTGCGGGGAAGCAGAGGGGCAGAGCAGGAGCCGGGTTCGGGGTCGGGAAGGGGAGTAAATTGCGTGCGAAGAGGAGGGGGGGTGCGTGGGGGAAACGCGGCGGCGCGCGGTTATTACTGGCGGCAGCTGGGGTAGATCCCGGCATGCCGCCGGCATTTAGTGCAATAAAAGATGTCGCTACTGTATGGGAAACAAACAAGAAGAAAACAGTGCAAAATTTAAGTGTAGATGTATTAACAATGGGGTAAATAATAAGGTGTAGTCTTGGCTCTGATGATCCTACTCACAAGATGTCAGAGGTAAAAGTGCGTATAGCAGATAGGGCTGCTACCCATGGGGTAATCGTGGTGTGTCAGGCTTGTCTCGTCAGTGGGATGGTAGTGTAGATAAAAAGGGAAAGAGCACTACATAGCACGATCAGGTGGATAATAAACTTTATATATAAAACAGGTATAAAAATGTGCACTTACAATGTGCTAAATTAAAACAAGCGTTTTTCACAATTATTGTGTGTAGTGGGTTCACCACAGCTCTCACCGCCTCCCCTGGGTACTCCAAGTCTCATTCGCCTGCAGTGTGAGATCGCAGCTCTTCTCTTTGCGTCCTTCTGTGCGTCTGACGTCACGGCTCTGAGGTTTGGGAAACTACGGGTCGCCCACTAGTCCAAAAAGCACCCCTCAACGTGTTTCACCCAGTCTAGATAGACTGCATCCGGCTTCGTCAGGAGTGTGAATGCTTGGGGTAAAAAGGTGCCTATATATACCCTATTCTATCCAATAATACAATTATAATTATCTAAAACAATTAGACCAATGCCCATAGCGCTATGTGCAATTTAATTAGGTAAAGCTGTGCTCATTAATACAAGGTAAACTAGATTACAATGAGATAACATTATGAAAGTATATTATACATATTTAAACATCATGAAACGTCATCAGAAGAGATAGAATTAGACTATAAGTGTATTTTATAATCACAAAAGGATAAATATATTTCTTGATCACGGAGGAAGAATATGTTTAAGCATATGATTAGATATGTTACTAGTATAATTAGTGAAACCAGCGAATAAGGACTCAATATTTCATAATGGGTCAGTTAATAGAGACTATACTCTGTGTATAAGTTATCAAAGTGACCTACTAACAATTATCGTAATGCAAAGTGCATAATTAAATACTAGGGGATAACAGTGATTATTTTGGCTATGCCAATAGTATATAGGGATAGTTATACTGATTAAGGCCTAACACTGGGGTTATTTAGATTACAACATCAGGACGAGACTTTGTTTATCCAATAAAATCTTATAATTATATGTGTGTAAGTACTATTATTTACTAAGTGATCTACACGTATCATAATAATTAATTATATGTGTTTACTTTATTTTTACTTTGGTTAGAAAAATGACGTTTCATTTACATCACATTATATCTTCAATAAAGTGAAAAAAATCCTGAAGGGCATCAACACGCAATATTAGTTGCAACATACACAATCTATCTTGCTAAACAGAGCTATTGATATTATATGTAACAATGTCAGTTTTTACATAAGAATCACAATTCAATATCTACTTTTTAAGTTATTGACACATTTGTTATATATAGAATCTGATACAATATTAGAGAACTGTTTCTACAGTCTAATCACACAGACAAGATATAATAACACAATAGACGGGATAAAGTTCTATAGATGTATATGATATGACGCAGAAAGCTGAAATGAAATGGATGAAGCAGGAAAAAGCAAAAGAAGACATCATTAGATATACACATATTTATAACAGAAAGGGTGCAAGATCTATTTCTGCATTCAGACCTTTGGGGGTAAGTGTTTTTAAACGGTGGATCCAGAATGTCTCCCTTTTGAGCAATTCTGATCCCCTATCTCCTCCCCTCCAGTGTGGCAGTACATTTTCTATTGCTTTGAACTGCAAGCTTGTGGGTTCACCCTTATGGCATTCTACAAAGTGTTTTAGTATGTTATGATTCATCAATTTTCTGTTTATACCACTCAGATGTTCAATTATCCTTGTTCGCACAGCCCTAATAGTTTTTCCTACATATTGTAACCTGCAGGAACATTCCAGAACATAAACTACATATTCTGTCCTGCAGCTCATGAAAGCTTCTATGTTAAAATTTTCGCCTGTTACGTTGGAGGTGAAATGTGTATGTTCAGGTGACTTGAACCGACAAGCTGTGCAATTCTAACATCCAAAGAATCCCTTCATATTTAACCAACTATTCTCCCTAGATTTCCTTTCTCTAAGGGCACTAGGGGCCAGTTTATTCTTTAAATTGTTGGCTTTTTTAAAGATTATATTAGGTCTATCTGGAATGACCTGGCCTAAAATAGGGTCATTTTTCAATATCTCCCAGTGCTTGGTAATGATGTTCCTAATACTTCCTGCCTCCCTATTATATCCAGTGAGAAAAGCAAATTTGAAATTTCTATTCTCTCTTTGTCTTTTTTCCTTCACCGTTAACAGTTCACTTCTGTTTATATTAGCCACCTTTTCCCTTGCTTTAGTAATCATTTCTTTGTTGTAATTTTTCTCCAAAAATTTGTTCTGAATTTTGTCTGATTGAATATCACATTGTTCCGTGTCTGTGCAATTTCTTTTAATACGGATAAGTTGACTGGCTGGCACGTAATTTTTACCTGTTTTATATATAAAGTTTATTATCCACCTGGTCGCGCTATGTAGTGCTCTATCCCTTTTTATATACATCACCATCCCACTGACGAGACGAGCCTGGAGGAAGATCCACACACCACGATTACCCCATGGGTAGCAGCCCTATCTGCTATACGCACTTTTACCTCTGACATCTTGTGAGTAGGCTTACCATCAGAGCCAAGACTACACCTTATTATTTACCCCATTGTTAATACATCTACACTTAAATTTTGCACTGTTTTCTTATTGTTTGTTTCCAATATATGCTCCTCCTGGATTGTATGAGCTCCATGCTGCCAAAGACAGAGATCATTACACTCTGCTCATACTTCTTGACCTCTCTGCAGCATTTGACACCGTGGACCACCCTCTTCTCCTTAATATTCTCCATACTCTTGTTATTTGTAACAAAGCTCTATCCTGGATCTCTTCCTACCTCTTCTATCATACTTTCAGTGTCTCTTTTGCTAACACCTCCTGCTCCTCTATCAATCTCTCTGTGGGTACCCCAGGGCTCTGTCCTGGGACTTCTTCTCTTTTCTCTGTACACACTTTCTCTAGGTGACCTAATCAAATCTCTTGGGTTTAAATATCAGCTCTATGCTGATGACACACAAATTTACTTTTAAACCCCTGACCTGCTGTACAGACCAAAGTTTCTGAATGTCTCTGGGCTATATCATCTTGGATGGCCCTCCGCCGACTTAAACTGAACATGGCAAAACATGGCTCCTTATACTTATACTTATACTTATACTTCCTCCCAAACTTGGCACTACTACCTCCTTCCTCATTACTGTTGGAAGTACAATCATTCACCCAGTACCCCAATCACGCTGCCTAGAGGTCACATTCGACTCCTCTCTCACATTCTCCCCTCACATTCAAAACGTATCTAAAACCTGTCGCTTTTTCCTCTGCAATATTACAAAGATACACACTTTCCTCTTCTGTTAAAACTTTGACTCAGGCCCACATTCTCTCCCGTCTCAATTACTGTAACCTCTTGCTGTCTGGCCTTCCTCATCTCACCTGTATCCCCTACAATCTATCCTTAACGCAACTGCCAGAATCACTCTATTCTTTCCCAAATCTGTCTCATTGTCTCCCCTGCTGAAATTACTCTCCTGGCTTTCTATCAAATCCCATATCTCATACTCAATTCTCCTCAACACTTTTAAAGCTTTACATTCTTCTGCTCCTCCTTACATCTCAGCCCTAATTTCTCGCTATGCACCATCCTGACTCTTGCGTTCTGCTCAAGAATGTCTTCTCTCTACCCCTTTGTATCTAAAGCCCTCTCCCACCTTAAACCTTTCTCACTGACTGCCCACAATTCTGGAATGCCCTTCCCCTCAATACCTCTTACCCTCTCTATCCACCTTTAAGACCCACCTTAAGGCGCACTTGTTAAAGAAGCATGTGAATAGCACCCTTGCTAATACTAGACATAATACGTAAAGCTTGACACCATGTATAAATGTTGCTATGCTCATGTTTAATTGGGTTTTACTACCTTGTTTTCTAGTCAGGGGCTGATGGTTGAAATACATAGATTTGGATTTATAGATAGTGATCCCCAAGAAGGGAAGGTGAAGCGGAGCACAGCCGTGCCAACGAGGGATAATTCAGGATAACAGCCGATCAGGTAAAAAACTTCTTTATTGAGTGAGCGACAACATGGTGCAGAAAAGGATAGCTCTTACGCGTTTCACGCCATGACACGTAAGAGCTATCCTTTTCTGCACCATGTTGTCGCTCACTCAATAAAGAAGTTTTTTACCTGATCGGCTGTTATCCTGAATTATCCCTCGTTGGCACGGCTGTGCTCCGCTTCACCGTCCCTTCTCGGGGATCACTATCTACAGATTCCAGGGGATGCACGCCCACCGAGGAACATCAGGCTACTGCATTTCAGTTACCTTTGAATTTGGTCACTGGGATTTATACACACGGTAGATGTCAGCGCTTGAGATGCAGTCCTACTTGGAAGTGATTTAGTGGAGTTGTTATATCTCTCATCTACAGCACATACCAGGACTTTATACATGTTTCTCATTGCTTAGCGCTTACCTGAGTACACCCGCTCTCACTAAACTTGCAGATTCCTGTTTGAGGAAGTTCTTCAATCAAGATTATTTGTATTATTTGTTTTATTCAGATTAGTTACCTCAGTCATCGGAGCACTATTTACCAGAACTTTGTTCTATAAACCTTAGATTTGGATTTAGATTTGACTAGCAGATCACTCCTTTCAATAGCCTTTACTTTGGTTTATGCTTGCTGTACAACCTCTGTATCATATCCTTTTGTTGCAAAATTAGTCATTAGTCGACATGACATTTCATCAAAAGTGTGGTCAGAAGAGCAGTTCCACCTGAGCCAATTGATTCGGCTTTGCGGTATATTACGAATCCATTTTGGATGATGACTGCTATCAGCATGTAAATAGCTGTTGACTGCCACACTTTTGAAATTTACTTTTGTATTAATAACCAGGTCAACATTAACTGACAACTTGAGATCCAGAAAACTATATCACTAGAACTAGTTTGAAGAGTGAATCAGAGGCCTAATTCATTGTTATTAAATTGTACCAGAATTTGCTCGAGGTCGTCCCCATCCCACATGATCAAGATATTATCAATATGCTGGATAAACTGTATATATATAAATATATATATATATATTTAGCAACTGTAAATATTCCTGTATGTTCATTTGCATGTCTTAGACAGGTCTGCAACCCTGTATTTCACCATTATCACCCAGCACACAGTATTTCCACTGCAGCAAGGGATTCTGGGAAATGATATATATATATATACACCAAAGGATTAGTAGCGCCAAAATGACAGGTGATATCTTTAAAATAATAACAAATTATACCAAAAAATAAAACAGGTAAAGCAGTAATTTATAAAAAATAAAAAGATGATACTAATCCACTCATCAGAATGTCCAGTCAGTTGTTGTTCAAAGAAAAAAGTCAGTATGTCTGACAAAATGCGTCAGGAAGCAGCGCCGACACTACGTCATCAACAAGGGTCGGAAGCAGTGGCAAGCTTCCAGCCCTGCTGCACACAGCCCCAGAATTGGCACGGTTGTTAGCCGGTCTGGTGTGGAGAGACTGACAACTCAGGACTCCTAAGATTGCAGGTTTCAACACCATCTATGAGGTCTGACCATGGGACACGAGCGGGCGGCGTTTGCTACATCGATTAACACACATTCCCAGCAAGCTCAAACTCCCACACCCACCACATGATGAATATATATTTATGTCAACCAGAGAGCTACTGAGCGTGGCACTGGTATACAACAAGAGACAGGTGGTGCCCAATACTATATCCAATTGACAAAACATATATGATGAAGTGACCACATTGCGTCACGAAACGCGTATGGAGAGGGAGGAGCTAGAACTGACACGGTCTTCAGAAGCAGGAGCATAGAGATCAGGAGAGACGCCAGAGTGTGACATCACAAGGCTTAGCGCGGGCTGACGGCAGTTACCCAGAGAGGTGAGCAGAGCACATTCTGCAGTGCTGGCCACCTCAAGCTGAGATAGAGGAAGCTATAGCAAATAGAGGGGGCGAATCTCGCAGAGTAACTACTGAGAGTTAGACGCCACTTCAGGGTTTGCAAACAACAATAGCGCCATCCTCCCAGAAGCCTGCCTACCTGATTGTATCAAGCTGCGGACGGCACGTTGTCAGCTGTTTTTATACAGCCTGGTTTATGTGAGTAAGCCCTTGGCTGTTTTTTATTTTTATTGTAATAAATTTTTATCAATCTGCACCATCATCTTTCATGTTATTTCCTTTCTGGGAACACATGGGAACTATGACCAAGTGGTAATGCTGTGAACAGACAGAAAACCTGGAGGATAGACATACAACACGTGGGATTCGTGATATCTGGAAGAGAAGAGGTTAAAAGCACAGATTGTCTCAAAGGAACAACAACACAGCAAGTCTGTAAGTTCATTACTTTAATCTGTTGTGGAGTTATTCATGGATTCTAGTGGCTGCGCAATGGTCTTTTCCTTTTTGTCCATTACATACTAGGAGGAGTTCGGAACCAGCAGCCAGCAATTGGATCACCATCGCTCCATCAGCTGGAATATTGAAAAGAACTTTCCATATCTATATGGACTAATCATTGGACTGGTGTATTGTTGTAGCCTGAAGCGCCGGGTCATTGCATTTTTTGTATATATGTATGACAAAACATATATGATGAAAAGTATAAAGTAAAATACTTCAATAATAATAATAATATTACATACTTGGTTATTTAGTTAACCCTTTGGCCAAAGGCATCATAAGCCTGCATACCAACGTCAAGGTATAACCAAAATAATGCAGGTCCTACACTACACTACATTGTGAACCCTTCCTTTTACCTCTGTAAGAGGGGAAGAACCATTATAGGTCTTGTTCCTGCAGCAAGTGAAATGACCTCCCAAGTTAAAAAGGTGCAGGAGGAATAGTGAGCTCTGGGGGGAGGTGCCACAGCCTCCAATTGACTGCTACCAGTCAGACATTGATTAACACACATTCCCAGCAAGCTCAAACTCCCACACTCACCACATGATGAATATATATTTATGTCAACCAGAGAGCTACTGAGCGTGGCAATGGTATACAACAAGAGACAGGTGGTGCCCAATACTATATCCAATTGACAAAACATATATGATGAAGTGACCACATTGCGTCACGAAACGCGTATGAAGAGGGAGGAGCTAGAACTTACACGGTCTTCAGAAGCAGGAGCATAGAGATCAGGAGAGACGCCAGAGTGTGACATCACAAGGCTTAGCGCGGGCTGACGGCAGTTACCCAGAGAGGTGAGCAGAGCACATTCTGCAGTGCTGGCCACCTCAAGCTGAGATAGAGGAAGCTATAGCAAATAGAGGGGGCGAATCTCGCAGAGTAACTACTGAGAGTTAGACGCCACTTCAGGGTTTGCAAACAACAATAGCGCCATCCTCCCAGAAGCCTGCCTACCTGATTGTATCAAGCTGCGGACGGCACGTTGTCAGCTGTTTTTATACAGCCTGGTTTATGTGAGTAAGCCCTTGGCTGTTTTTTATTTTTATTGTAATAAATTTTTATCAATCTGCACCATCATCTTTCATGTTATTTCCTTTCTGGGAACACATGGGAACTACACTGGCGACACACTTTATTCGAGCTTGGCTAGTCCCACGAATTCGGGTATACCCGGGTGTATTGAGGTTTGTGACTGTTTTCTGCCCGAGTGCATTGAGGTATTTTCCAAGCAGGGATTGAAGCATTTTATTCCCGCTGGCTGCAATACTGCACAGTATATATATATATACTGCATTACAATTCATGAATTTATGCCATCTGGTAGACACGCGAAGCATTGCAGCCTATTAAATCCTAATCATTATCATTTAACAGATCAGCCGCCCATCAGCCAGGCATGAACCCAGGCTGGGAAGGCAAATGCAACGGGGCTTGTCAGAGGTGAGGAGTGGCGCATTCCAGGTATCTGCCAGGTACATACCGGGTATTTGCTCGAATAAAGTGTGTCGGTGCAGTATGACCAAGTGGTAATGCTGTGAACAGACAGAAAACCTGGAGGATAGACATACAACACGTGGGATTTGTGATATCTGGAAGAGAAGAGGTTAAAAGCACAGATTGTCTCAAAGGAACAACAACACAGCAAGTCTGTAAGTTCATTACTTTAATCTGTTGTGGAGTTATGCATGGATTCTAGTGGCTGCGCAATGGTCTTTTCCTTTTTGTCCATTACATACTAGGAGGAGTTCGGAACCAGCAGCCAGCAATTGGATCACCATCGCTCCATCAGCTGGAATATTGAAAAGAACTTTCCATATCTATATGGACTAATCATTGGACTGGGGTATTGTTGTAGCATGAAGCGCCGGGTCATTGCATTTTTTGTATATATGTATGACAAAACATATATGATGAAAAGTATAAAGTAAAATACTTCAATAATAATAATAATATTACATACTTGGTTATTTAGTTAACCCTTTGGCCAAAGGCATCATAAGCCTGCATACCAACGTCAAGGTATAACCAAAATAATGCAGGTCCTACACTACACTACATTGTGAACCCTTCCTTTTACCTCTGTAAGAGGGGAAGAACCATTATAGGTCTTGTTCCTGCAGCAAGTGAAATGACCTCCCAAGTTAAAAAGGTGCAGGAGGAGGAGTGAGCTCTGGGGGGAGGTGCCACAGCCTCCAATTGACTGCTACCAGTCAGACATTGATTAACACACATTCCCAGCAAGCTCAAACTCCCACACTCACCACATGATGAATATATATTTATGTCAACCAGAGAGCTACTGAGCGTGGCAATGGTATACAACAAGAGACAGGGGGTGCCCAATACTACATCCAATTGACAAAACATATATGATGAAAAGTATAAAGTAAAATACTTCAATAATAATAATAATATTAAATACTTGGCGTTTGCTACATCTGATGCTGCAGAAGATATTGCCGTGCTGTTCCCGTGGTGGTGATATTAATATCACACATGCCTAATTACTTTTTATGTTTGTGAGTGAGCTTGTTTCCCTCTCAATATTTTTATTAAACTTTTTGTACGTTTTTACGCTATGGGTTGTGCACTTTCTTCTTCTGTTTAATATATATCTACAGAAAAGATAAACAGAAAACAGGCGCACTCATAGCGTAGTAAAGTTTACAAAATTTATATGGAGTTGGATGTATAAAAATGCACACTCACAAACATGTAACGATACACAGAGTACACTTCTGTAGCTGTTGTTTCTCCTCCACATTAGATGGCTACATTGAAGCGGCTGGTATCCTGTATCACGGCTAGCGATTGAGTATTACTCATGAATGCTTTTATGGTTCTTTCAGAGATTGTTTGAATGTATTTATTTGTCTTTTAATGTTACATTCATTAATGTTGTTGTAATTAATTGGTTTGATTGGGTAGTGTTACTATTCATTTTGAGTTGGTTTAGGAATTAATTGGTTTAATTGGTTAATGGTTTAATTAAATAATTGTTGATGTTGTTACTGCTTGTATTGATTGGATTAGCTGCCTAATGTTGTTATTGACATTATTTAGGTATGCTAATGCAGTGTTTAATAATGGGCAAATAATCTATTATCCATATCTGGATAATAGTTATTTTGCACATTATTGTACTGTATGTGTTAGGGAGGAGGGCGGGAGGGGGGTCGTGTATTGATGTTTGTTAATTATTTTTTAAATATACATTTTAATTATAGTGTAGATGTGCAGGGGGTATCCGGAGCTGACCCGCGTTGGTTTCAGGTTCGAGGACCCCCTATTTCAGGAGATACAGGCCCCATTATGGGGTGCCGGTATCCCCTGCACTTTCAAGCGTCCGCGTCACGTGACCGAGACATTGAAATTCTGCAGGGGATACCGGCACCCCATAACGGGGCCTGTATCTCCTGAAGTAGGGGGTCCTCGGACCTGAAACCAATGCGGTTCAGCTCGGGAGACCCCCTGCTCATGTACACTATAATTAAAATGTATTTATTTATTGTACGATCGCCTGTAACAGCCTTGCATGGAGATGGCAAATCTCCATGCAAATGTTACAAGCGGCTTTTTTTTCAATCAGCTAGCGTACGGGAACTTTAAGTGCGATAGCAGGGGGTAATACATTGCACGCACGATAAGCCGGTTTTGGGCACGTCCGATAAAAAATGGGCTGCAGGCCTTAGTGAATCGCGCCGCCGGCTTCATTTTTTATCGGATGTGCTAATTTTTTTCAGGCCAGCTAAGCTTGCAGATTAGTGCATAGCCCCCTCAGTATGTGTTGAAGGTCAGAGAGGCTATGGCTGTGTGCATATAGGATTGTGTCATCTGCATACATGTGTATTGAGGCTTCCTGACAAGCTGTGGGAAGATCATTGATGAACACTGAGAAGAGTAGGGGCCCCAGAACAGAGCCTTGCGGGACACCACAGGTGATATCCAGGGGGTTAGAGTTAGAGCCAGAGATGGACACATGTTGGGATCTACCTGATAGGTAGGACTGAAACCAGTTTAAAGCATGTTTCCCTATTCCAGAACTCTGGAGTTTGTAAAGCAGGATAGCATGATCAACAGTATCAAAAGCCTTTGCAAAATCTAGGAATACTGCACCAGTGAGTTGACCCCGTTCCTTTCCACACTGGATTTCATTGCAAACTTTTAGCAGGGTAGTTACGGTAGAGTGTTTGGGGCGAAAGCCAGATTGGAATTGGCTAGGGAAATTTGTCTTGTTATAGTAATCGCTTAATTGGGAGTGGACACATTTTTCCATGACTTTGGATAGGATTGGGAGAAGTGAGATTGGCCTGTAGTTTGAGACAGTGTTTTTGTCCCCACTTTTGAAGATTGTGACAACTCTGGCAGACAGGATAGAGATGACTTTGAAAGCAATTGGTTTGGCAATTGCTGGGGCACCAAGTCTTAGGAATCTAGATTATAGTAAGTCAGGTCCACATTGGCTGCTTAGTTTTAATTTGAGAAGCGCTTGTGTAATCTCCTCTTCGGATACTGGGCCAAATTGAAAATTGTGGGCAGTGTTGGGAGGGGGTGGGGCTATGTGGGTACTCCCAGGATGAGATTCAGGTTTGTGGTTTGGGCTGCGTTTCGCTAATAAATTAGTAGCACACCCCACAAAGTAATCATTGAATGCATTTGCAATGTCAGTGGGGTTTGTCACAGTAATATCGCCCTTAGTGATATTACTAGGCTGTTGATGTTTAGAAGGCTGGAATATGTTGTTAATAACCTTCCAGAAGTTAGCTGGGTTTGATGTATTCTGGAGGAGATTGTCAGAGTAATATAGTGCTTTTCCATGCCTTGTTTGCCTTGTGCACATGTTCCGCAGGCATCTGTAGTGATTGAGATCCTTGGTAGTGCCAGTTACTTTGTGGCTTTTCCACAAGGCATCCCTGAACTGGTAGAGTGCTATGAGGTCAGGTGTAACCCATGGAAGGTGGGCACCCTGTACCCTTATTCTGCATAGTGGAGCATGGGTATCACAGAGTTTTAAGATCTCGGATTCGAAATAGTCAAGCGCAGAATCAGGGTCTGGAATTAAATCGATTCTATGCCAAAGGCAGTTGGTAAGGTTAGCCAGAAACTGTTGTGGGTTAAAGTTTCTAAATGTTCTAGTGAGGTGAACTTTAGGGCTTGATTGGGGCTGTTTAATTTTCCTTACACAGTACACTATTGCATGGTCACTGAAAATGTCAGGAAGGATGCCAGAGGATTGGATTCTGTTGGGATTTGAGGAGAGAATCCAGTCAAGCAAGGAATGGTTGTGCGATTTCAGGTTTGTCAGTGTGGGTTGGGAAATGAGTTGCGATAGGTTAAGCAATTTAATTTGTGTGTGAATTTTGTGGTTTTTAGGGTCAAGCCAATTGAAGTTGAAATCCCCAAGAACTAGCAGCTCACTCTTCTCATTCTGAGAGCAAATGGAGCCAAGAAACTGGGTGATATCAGTCAGAGATTGTAAAGGGGTTTTAGGGGGGCAGTAGATGCCAGCTAGCAAGATAGGCTTAGAAAAGGGGAGGCAGATTCTGCCAACTAGGATTTCAAAAGATGGTTGGCTTGGGGGGCAATTTAACAGTGTAAATTTTAAGGTGTCTGCAATATAAAATAACACCCCTCCTCCTCTCTTTGACCTACAGTATCTCGCCTAGAAATGGAGTATCCCTGAATGGCAATATGTGCATCAGGGCTTTTAGGGGTTAGCCATGTTTCTGTAAGATCGATGGCTTTTGGTTTATGCATAAGGCACCATGCCCTTAGTTCATCCAGTTTGGGCAGCAGACTCCGGATATTTATATGGGCGACAGATAGCCCTTTTTGGAATTTGAAGCGGGTATTCCCAGGGGTATGGGACAGAGTAGAAATGGGAGGGCCTGGGTTCAATTTAATATCACCTGCTAAAGAGAGTAATAGTATGAGTAGAAATTTCGGTAGTTGTTTGCAAGTTGTTACTTTATGATGTTTGCCATTTGAGTGAGCGGTGGTTGGTGTGCTGGTTTTCAGGGTTCTCCACCAACATTCAGTAGATAGTGCAAGGCTTTTGAGTAATCCAGGGTGTATGGTGATGTTGGGTGTGGGCCAGGAAGGAGGCGTTTGTAGTGGATAGAGAGAGTAACATTTCAATGAGGCCACGAGAAAGAACAAAGTGGAGGTAAAAAGCAGGTTCATTATGCCAGAGGTAGGTAATCTCTAGTCAAACTATAGTCTAACTATATCTTCTCACTTAAAAGCTCACTTTAAAATGCCTCACTATATCATGCCAATGCAGTCCCTGCAAAAAAAAATATGAGTGCGCCTGTTTTCTGTTTGTCTTATCTGTAGATATCTTGGAGGGAGTGGTGTTCCCCTGTATTCAGGCTGCAAAGACTCATTTGGATAGCGTGTAGAGCTGGACTTTGATTTGTATTGTATTTTATATATCTGGACATTATTTATTTATTTGTTTATTATATTTTTTATTTATATTTTTTCTTTAGTCCTGAACAGCATAGACTTTTTATCATATTTTGCCTTTCTATATGCTAAGTAGATTTAGGTGGCGCCATCTCCTTTCTTTCTTTTTCTGTTTATATATATAGTTTTAAAAGCATATTGTGATATGTGAAAACTTGTACCCTTGTGAGTGCATTTTTTGAGGGATGGCAGTTAATAGTGTACATGCGTGCGTGCGAAGTGTGTTGTGTTAAAAACCTCATATTCTGTTCTCTCAGGTACGAGGGAGTGAGTTTGGCTGGATGGCAATGGGGGTTGGGATTTTGAGATGTCAGTTAATAGTGTATATAGCACCTGCCTAGGCATCCCAGAAGGAGCCACTGTGAAGTAATCATTGCACAGCTTGATCCAATAACCATAACATCAATAAAAAGGTTGAGCACAGACAATGCAATAAACCATCATGTATGTAAGTATACACACAGACTGCAGTAAGAAGAGAGAGAGAGAGAGAGAGAGAGAGAGAGAGAGAGAGAGAGAGAGAGAGAGAGAGAGAGAGAGAGAGAGAGAGAGAGAGAGAGAGAGAGCTGTACCGTGTTAGCCGAGCTTAATATTCAAAAACTAATAGACAATACCGTTCTGTGGCTAAAAAAATGCTTTTATTTGTGCACACAAATAAAAGCATTTTGTTAGCCACAGAACGGTATTGTCTATTCGTTTTTTATTTTATATATAAATATATAGAAAGAAAGATAAAATCGCACTCCCTAAGTGCATTATCTTCATAGATATAGATTAATACAATTTATTAACATAGATGTGTGGTAGACAATCCACACTTACAAGATAGAGGAGATTAAAATTCACATAAAGGTATCTTGGCACTCGGTAACCCTGATGTAATACAATTGGGATGAAAAAGGGGGGACCTCCAGATCGACTCACTGTGTCCCGCACACCTGTACACCCACCGCCAAAGAGAGCAAGTGTTCTCACACACCAAAAATGACAGCAGCCAAAGTCATGATGAAACCAGGCGCGGTATAGATGGTAATGATCCAAACCTCCTCCAGCACAAAGTGCCAAAGCGATTACCGGTATACACTGGCGACACACTTTATTCGAGCTCGGCTAGTCCCACGAATTCGGGTATACCCGGGTGTATTGAGGTTTGTGACTGTTTTCTGCCCGAGTGCATTGGGTTATTTTCCAGGCAGGGATTGAAGCATTTTATTCCCGCTGGCTGCAATACTGCACAGTATATATATATATATATATATATACTGCATTACAATTCATGAATTTATGCCATCTGGTAGACACGCGAAGCATTGCAGCCTATTAAATCCTAATCATTTTAATTTAACAGATCAGCCGCCCGTCAGCCAGGCATGAACCCAGGCTGGGAAGGCAAACGCAACGGGGCTTGTCAGAGGTGAGGAGCGGCGCATTCCAGGTATCTGCCAGGTACATACTGGGTATTTGTTCGAATAAAGTGTGTCGGTGCAGTACAAGTGTCCCTCAGATAGCGTGCGAACACCACGTGAGCACCGTGATGCATAATGACGTCAGACCCTACGTGTTTCGTCGGCGCTTGCCGACTTCGTGAAACCCTGACAAAACACGTACGGTCTGACGTCATTACGCATTGCATGTCAGCTAAATCCCTGAAGTATTCATAATTGGCAATGATATAACCATATTTTTCTGATAGTGGCTTTCTTATCTGCTGCATCATTAATTGCTGAAAATATCAGATATATGATGCTACAATCTGGTTTCTCTGAAGCAATTGACATTGCACTGTCATCTCATAAAACAGTCAGGAGTGAGTGAACACAAAGTATAAGAAGAACACATTTGACATTTGACAAAATAATAAAACATCCACATTTTGATAACGTCTTGAATGTTCAAGGCCATAAAACAATGAGGAATTGTAATGCATTGCAGTATATTGTGAATCAGTCTGGTACCTGCTTGAGACTTACACCACTCTCCATAGACTAACTAACTTAACACATTCACTTTGCCATCTGGCGGACGCCAAACTACAAACAAACAAATCTGATTTGTCTATCATATCCCTGTTTAATTCAGGTGTGAATAACAACATGAAGAGCTGTCTACAGTTGTCTACAGCTCACCGTGCTGTATATTGATTACATCTCCAAAACAAAACGATTGATCTCCGGACTTTAGTTAAGGAAAACTAAGGATACAAACAGACTATATCTGTATGCTGCAAAAGCAAATCAAATACCAGTTGAGAAAAACCACAGCAACAGAGAGTCTTGCTGACAGTTGTATCAAAATTAGCAGCATTTTAGAGCAGGTACAAGCTGGGAGGAGTGGAGCAAGTCCAAGCAGGGAATCAATCATCAGGCACAGATGAATCTGCAATATTAAGTGCGCCTGTCCTAAATTCGACAAGTATATTTTGTAGAGTCCCGCAGACATTGTCTATTATCACACCGATGCCTGCTGTCCCACCAGTGCCTGCTGTCTGACCGATGGCTTCAGTCCCACCAACGGCTGCTGTCCCACCGCACCTGTTGTCCCATTGGCGAATGCAGCTTACCACCAATGACTGTAGTCCCACCAACACCTGCTGTCCCACCAGCTGTAGCAGCTAAGAAAAATGGACATACAACCAGATCCGGAAAAAAGGCGACAAAAATAAATTTGACATTTGTGTTCATTAATAACAGACAATAAATATTTGATGTACAATGTTGTGTATGTATAATTTGTTACCACATACATTATTATTAGGTTCATGAACACATAGATCAATATTTACAATTAAGTCTGCAGAAAAAATCAATCACATTATGTTAGTAACCATTATGCACATTATCCAAAATGAGTAGTATTTCAAATAAGTGACACGTTTCTCATAAAAATAAAAGATAAAGGAAGACATTTTCCATTTATACATGTATAAACAGAGCGTGTGTATGATGTTGAGAGATGGGGTGTGAAAACTCTTCTAACATAATATGCAACCTGTATTATAGGAAACATCACAATTGTTACCAATAGGATATTTCTACTTCTGTTGGGCGTCCACTGCTGATTTCACATTACTATATGCATGGAAGGAGTTGTGCAGTGACTAAATGCACTAAATCTGCAAAACATTACAGTACACTTTAGAGGAAAACCTTGTTCAAATCCCAGTGTGGTCTCCTTGTGTCCTTGGACACATCAATTTATCTAAAGGCCAAAACATGTCTACCTCTATGGCTCAGGTACTTGTGTCTGCAAAAGTATATACTGTATACAGCACTCATTACAATGCAAGATAAATATTTGAATTTTTAATAGCTGTTATTTATTCTTGTTAATGAAAATATGAATACCTGTTATTTATTATTAATAATGCTAATATTAATTGATTTTATTCATTTTTATTAATGATAATAAGCATTGAAATTATTAATAATATTAGTGGAAAGTATATGTACTGGTTTATGGTGTATTGATTTTTCTATAGGGGATCAAATTATTTGTACAATGTACATCAGGAGTCATACTTTAGTGTAAAATGGCTAAAATTTATATAGAATACTTACTAACACATATACAGTAAGTCAGTTCATGTTCTTTTGTCGAGAAATTGTTTTGTAAAGATGCAAACCTCATCTATTGAAGTGAAAAAAATATGAGTTTTTAGTAGAGGTTAGCATAACGGAGCAACGAGAATTTCAATTATCTTAAAAAAATATGAGTTTTAGGCTTTTTTTTAACAAACCGATCAAACAGCTGAGAGAATACCAACGCATGCCAATCTGATCAGAAAGGGCTCTTACACGGATTGACACACTTTGGAGCTACAGTACTAGAAAAAGCCCCAATGTCTGTATAAATCACAAGAAGGTTTGTTTAAAGAAAAAGGTAAGCAAATATCACAGAGAAACAGAGAAATCTATGCACATTAATGAACTCACCTGAGATATCTGGGAAATATGCTAATTTAGATATGTAACGCCTAATCAAATAATTGAAATTAACATATATACCAGGTATTTTAGGCATGTGCATCTCCACTCGACCAGAGAGCCAAATTTTCTTCCAAAGCATGCAGTTATGTCTTTCACCACAAAAATTTGCTTCAATTACAGTAACTTTAAAAGTTTATCCAGAACCTTAAAAATGGGTTTTGCTGAACCGGAGAGAGAGCATGAGAGAGCACTAGCGAGCGATAGCCTTTTCTTTGCTAGAATCTCAAGTTGCTTATATTCCTCCCAAAATACACTTTTATACAACTCTTGGAGAGACATATGAGGCCTGGGACATACAGTAGTAAACACTTTTGTGCTGCTGCTCGCTGTTGCTTGCTGCCGCTCGCTCTACCAGGAGTTTTTTGCTGTCCTGGCAGAGGAGACAGCAAGCGCGCTTGGGAGGCGGGTATCAATGTGTGTGTGTGTCACTTGGAAGCTGTCAGTGCGTGTGTGTGTGTGTGTCACTTTGAAGTGGTCTGTGTGTTTGTGTGTCACTGGGGAACCTGTGTGTGTATATGTGTGTGTGTGTATATTATATAATATTTTAAAAATTAAAAAAAAATACATGTTGTGAGAATATATTATTTATTAACATTGTGCAACTTTGATAAATATATTCACACACACACACACACACACACACACACACACACACACACACACACACACACACACACACACACACACACACACACACACACACACACACACACACACACACACACACACACATACACACACAGATGCGCGCACACACACACACACATACACACACACACACACACACAGACACACACATACACACACATACACAGACAAACACACACACACACATACACACACAGACACACACACACACACACACACACACATACACACCCATACATACATACACACACACACACACACACACACATACACACACATACACACACACATATACACACACATACACTGGCGACACACTTTATTCGCGCTCGGCTAGTCCCACGAATTCGGGTATACTCGGGTGTATTGAGGTTTGTGACTGTTTTCTGCCCGAGTGCATTGAGTTATTTTCCAGGCAGGGATTGAAGCATTTTATTCCCTCTGGCTGCAATACTGCACAGTATATATATATATATACTGCATTACAATTCATGAATTTATGCCATCTGGTAGACACGCGAAGCATTGCAGCCTATTAAATCCTAATCATTATCATTTAACAGGCATGAACCCAGGCTGGGAAGGCAAACACAACGGGGCTTGTCAGAGGTGAGGAGCGGCGCATTCCAGGTATGTGCCAGGTACATACTGGGTATTTGCTCGAATAAAGTGTGTCGGTGCAGTACACACACACACACACACACACAGACACACACATACACAGACACACACATACGCAGACACACACACACACACACACACACACACACACACATACGCAGACACACACACACACACACACACACACACACACACACACACACACACACACACACACACACACAGACACAAACATACACAGACACACACAGACACACATACACACACACACACAGACACACACATACACAGACACACACACATACATACACACACACATACACACATGTAACAGATTTTCTGGCCTAGCCTGACCCACCCAATCTCACATTGGCCCCTGTGGTCTAACAGTCCACATTACATGGTAGTGTCTGGTGGTGCACCTGTTGGCAACAGGACTCCTGAGTCTCCCGCATGATGTTGTGTGGGGATTGCCAACCCAGACAGGCAGCTGAGGTAGTGTGCATGAGTCCTACCTATATCCAGTGCAGCGCCTCCACCTCATCAGGATCCCAGCGGCCGCTTGTGGATGGTCCTGGTGAGGAACTCCTCTGTGGTGCACTCCTCTGTGTAATCACTCCACACTTACACACGAGGGTATGATTTAACAGGATCATCTTTATTGACTTGTGGCGGGCCAGCTGCCCCTCACAGTGGGTGTACTTAGCCGCTCTTGTTCACGGCACTTCCCTTTGAAAGGTGTCCTTTCCCCAAATTGGTGGATTCCCTATCTCCTCTTAGGGAGATATCCCTGTGCCAGGTCCCTGGTCACAGTCTTATAAGCTGTCTCCTCCCAAGCCTGCACTCAGACTTGCTCCTTGTCTCATAACCTCTTACATAATCTTCCAACAGCTTAGCAACACCTTCTGAACAACTTAACTTTTGAGCAGTGCTGTGCCTTATGTATCCTCTGGGGGCTGGCACAACTCTGACATCACTAATCATGGACTCAGAGCATGTGACCACTCCCATCCATACATAGGGCACCTCACCAGGGTGTGAGGGCAAACCTCCATAATTACTGCTGGCATGCCCATAACTTACCAGGCCTTACTGTCAGCAGGAGAGATGACTGCAGCCATTTTACAGCATGGTTACACACACATACACACACACCTCTGTGCTTGCTCTGTGCTGTGCTGGTCTGGTGGCTGAGCTCTGCTATCCACCGACACAGTAGGGAAAAAAAGGCTGATGCCCCATTGGAAAATTTAAAACCTGCCTGTCTCTTCATATTTTCTCAGCCTCCGCACACATGAGCAAGCATGCGGAGGGAGAAACTATAGCCGCGCTGATTACAGATGCAGGGGCTTTGTGCATCTGTTCAGCGTGGCTCAGCCCGTCTCAGCGACGCTGATTTTACTATGTCCTAGGCCTGAGAAATATGCAAATGTGGATATGCAAAACATATTTGAATGATTTAAATTAGCATATTTCCTAAATATTGTTTATCTCTTTCTTTCCAAACTTCAAAGTTAGATCCACATTTTTAGTTTAGACAAGCTTTTCACAAACTTTTGTAAAACTTACAAGTTTGCAAAAAGGGGTCCTTTTTACCCTATTTGCAATGTCAGGGAAAAGTTAGCACATCTCTGTTTCTATTTACTACATCTAGGATAAAATATACCTAACACTGGACTAACTGCTCCCACCCCCTAACTTTTGCATAGCAAAGAGCAATGCCTTTCTAAACTCAATTGCAAAAAAGAGGTTAACTTTCGTGAGCATAACTTTGACTCTCTTGCCCTGCTCTCCTTTCCTTGGATAGTATTTTATAAATGTGTGTTTGGAGAGGTATATAAGTAAATTGGGACTCTAGTAAAATAGGACTCTCCCTCTATCTCCCGCAAAACTCATATTTTAGGTTCTGAATGGGAGTAGCGTCACATCTAGGTAAGATGGGTGTAATGCCATTTTATTTTAGGCAAGTCCAAAATAGTGCTAGTTTAAGCTTATGGTAAGCCTATGCTAATGAGTTAAACAACAGTCTTGGCTTTTGCATTGAAATATTTTTGTGAATATGCGTTAAACTCAGGTAGAATAATTTCTGACTATTTTCGGTAACGTAATGTTATTTGCCCTGGTTTGGTTGAACTAACTGTAGGGTATTTAGCACTAAAAGAGATAAGTATGATGCTCCACTCACAATTAAGGGCAATTAGGGTGCCAACAGATGGCTTTGAAAAAACTAAAAAAGAAAATACTACAAATGGCCTATGTTGATAAATTCTTTGGTCAAAGCACTGTAAGCTTGCAGACCACGTCAAAATGTGCCCTCTTTTTCTGCAAGTTCTAGCTCTCTTCAAATGTTGCAAATGCTTTGGCCAATTTTCCACAAACAAACTGCATACACTGTAACTAGAACATATGTACAAGCTATATGTCAACAATAGGAAGAAAATACAATATACAGTAGGTAACTTCAACAATTAAAAAAAACCTGAAAAAAACTGCATATTCAGGCTTCTGGGTTGCCGAAGTCTCCAATGAGTGAAAAATGTACTGTATGTGACATCATAAGAAACATTTTGATAAAAGCCATATCGGGAACCCAAACTTCGATACTTTTAAATAAATGTCACATTTATTTGAAGGAATTGTGCTGGTTCATGAATACGACCAACCCATGGCTAGTTGGCCACTAAAGATGTGCAAATCTTTTGACTGAGTTCATTAACCATGCAACATTGGCCCTTTTTTTCAACAAAAGTTGTGAATTGGTCAATGTTTAGTGACAGTACGGACTAAATTCATAAACATTTCACTTAATACTAACTCCTAGCCAAAGCCTAAAATATGGGTTTTGCTGCAGAAGAAAGAAGCAAATGCTTGCCAAATCACATGTGAATTGTGACTGAGCTCCTATTCATTCAATACAGAGAAATGATGGTGGAAATTACGCTAAGTACTACAAGGAGGTTAATGTACAGTATGCTTCAAACTAGACACCAAACCCTGTGTACCAATGAGGCCCGTATGGCATTGCTTGGTATTCCATTACTTACTATACCAACCCTCTATGGCAATCAAAACATTTACCCCATACCCCTCCACCCTCCTTGGGCACCTACCCCCATTACCCATCTCCCCACCACTCAAACCTGCCTAAAAGGTCTCTAGGCTATTGCACAAATAAAAATGAAAAATACAAATAAACATATAGTACAATACCAATATATTAATACAAAATGTATATATATATATATATATATATATATATATATATATATATATATATATATATATATATATATATATATGGAGAAGAGTGACCTAAGCGCAAGTGGAAAAGGGGAGAGAGAAAACACAAAAAGGGATCATAGGGCAGTATATCTATAATTATATAAATATAAGAATGGTAAGATATGCGCTTACACTGATCAAATAAATATGAGCATTTAATCCTCTCTGGGACTCCCGAACGTAGCTTTTAAGGACTTGTTTGAATATTGCTTGGTCTTCTAGAGATCTTCTTTGCAGGAAATCAGCTGCTGCTCATCCAGGAGATCTTCTTCCCAGGCACTCACGTCTCACTATGGATGAATCGCACAGAAGGGGGGGGTGGGGAGGAAATAATGGAGGGGAGCAAAATATGTGTAAAACCTTTTTAATCTATAGAAGATTGTATAAAATATGGGTGATCAACTCACATTTGGTGAGAAAATTACAAGCAGTTGAGAGTATTTTAGCGAGTTTCTCACACTCGTTCAGAATCGCCGGTTTACCAGTCCTCTCCGCAGTCTCTTCCGTACCACGTGATCGGCCGTGGCGTGTGACGCTGCGTGTGACCCGGCCCGGCTCTCGCGATGTTAATTAGTTAATTAGTTGTTGTCTTATTGATGTCATAACAATTAAATGCGCTGCTGCACGGCAGCTCCAAACACTGATTTCATTGTGTATTATTGAACATTTGTGGATTAAATAAACAATGAAATCAGTGTTTGGAGCTGCCGTGCAGCAGCGCATTTAATTGTTATGACATCAATAAGACAACAACTAATTATGTTCCTTGTATCCAATGAGTTAATTAAGTCTGAGCCAATCGTTGTTGGGGAGGTGCCTACACTGGCGACACACTTTATTCGAGCTCGGCTAGTCCCACGAATTCGGGTATACCCGGGTGTATTGAGGTTTGTGACTGTTTTCTGCCCGAGTGCATTGGGTTATTTTCCAGGCAGGGATTGAAGCATTTTATTCCCGCTGGCTGCAATACTGCACAGTATATATATATATATATATACTGCATTACAATTCATGAATTTATGCCATCTGGTAGACACGCGAAGCATTGCAGCCTATTAAATCCTAATCATTATAATTTAACAGATCAGCCGCCCGTCAGCCAGGCATGAACCCAGGCTGGGAAGGCAAATGCAATGGGGCTTGTCAGAGGTGAGGAGCGGCGCATTCCAGGTATCTGCCAGGTACATACTGGGTATTTGCTCGAATAAAGTGTGTCGGTGCAGTATAAATACCCTGGTAGGGATTAGTGAGTTAATAGCAGCCCCTGACGAAGCCCGCTGGGAGAAACGCGTAGGGCCAGCTTGTATTAGCAGCAGTGTGAGAGACACGCCGAGAAGCCCCTGTGAGACATTCAGGAGGAGTTCCGGAACTGAAATCCTGTACTAACAGACTGATAACATCGCGAGAGCTGGGCCAGGTCACACGCAGCGTCACACGCCACGGCCGATCACGTGGTACGGAAGAGACTGCGGAGAGGACTGGTAAACCGGCGATTCTGAACGAGTGTGAGAAACTCGCTAAAATACTCTCAACTGCTTGTAATTTTCTCACCAAATGTGAGTTGATCACCCATATTTTATACAATCTTCTATAGATTAAAAAGGTTTTACACATATTTTGCTCCCCTCCATTATTTCCTCCCCACCCCCCCTTCCCCACCCCCCCCCCCTTCTGTGAGATTCATCCATAGTGAGACGTGAGTGCCTGGGAAGAAGATCTCCTGGATGAGCAGCAGCTGATTTCCTGCAAAGAAGATCTCTGGAAGACCAAGCAATATTCAAACAAGTCCTTAAAAGCTACGTTCGGGAGTCCCAGAGAGGATTAAATGCTCATATTTATTTGATCAGTGTAAGCGCATATCTTACCATTCTTATATTTATATAATTATAGATATACTGCCCTATGATCCCTTTTTGTGTTTTCTCTCTCCCTTTTTCCACTTGCGCTTAGGTCACTCTTCTCCAGATCTCCAAAGCGGCGATTGTGGAGCCGCAGACCTAAACTAGCTGCAGTGTATAGGGTTAGAGGTGAACCAGGGTATGTACCCCTTTCTTATTATTGGCTCTACATAGTGGTGTAAATATCATCTTCCACAGGAACAAACTGTATAGATTTGCGCTATGTGTTTCTTTTGTATATATATATATATATATATATATATATATATTACATTTTAAGTTATGATGGGTGAAAAAGGCAACAAAAATCCTCCACCGTTAGCATATAGCTAATAAAGAATATCACTTGTGAGCACATTCACATGTCTTACACAGGTCTGCAACCCTGCCTTTCAACCATTATCACCTAGCATACAGTGCTCCCACTGCAGCAAGGGATTCTGGGAAATGACGCAAATGAGCACACAGTGCCACCTTTTGCATCAAAACCATATGCCAAGGTCCCCTATAAGCGTATGCTTGCTGCATCGCACAGCTTTTCAGCAAAGCCTGGGTTAAGATGCATAGCTAGTAAACCTACCCACAGACAGCTGCTTCGACCTTTAGTGTCTCATCAGTGTGAGGCTGTTATACTGGCTTTGCAATATGAAGCTTTGGGTAGGTTCCACCACACAATTAGTTAAGTACAGCTCAATCCCGTTGTAGCGCGATCCGTTGCAATGCAAATCCGCTTATAATGCGATGGAAGCGCGGCTCCCAATTTTTGTATTTATGAATACTTTACAACACGATTATTGGTATCTTAAATACTTTATTGTGCAATGCATACACTTGTACATTATTTCTAACGCGATCTGCTTATAGCGCGATGTGATTCTTTGGACCCCAACCACAGCGTTATAAGGGGGTTGAGCTGTATATATAGTACATTTCCTTGCTGTCAATTAGTAAGACTGAACTGTTAAACAAATAAAGTTAGATGAGTGCCAAAAGAATCCCAACTATAAAATACTTACAGTTCTCCACCAACAATAAAATCATTTGCTCAAATTTTGCCAATTTATCTTGGTTTGGAGGGTCACCAAAACAAGACATCCGGTCAATTAAGCATCTGAGAAAATGTTATAATCATAGGAAAGTAAGGGTTTAACAGATTTAGCTGATGTTACCGCTGCCATTATAAAACAAAATAACTGCTTTCCTTTTCACATATCATCACAATAATCACTGGCATAATGTTTAATGCGAGATGTACTGTATGCCCATTCAAACAAATAGAGCTGCCAGCAATAACATTACGCACTTTTGCAAAACAGTTGAGCAATGTTACACGTTACTGTACTGTATGTTACTCTGCTACACCTGTACTACTACCCTGTACTGTATAACAAACAGTCTTCTGCCATTTAAGTAATTGGGCTGTAAGGTGTCTTCTAGCAGAAGATTGCTTAATGATTATGGATCATAGGGCATATAATTGATCTTAAAAAGAGCAAATATTAAACGTGTAATTATTTATTTTTTTTAACAGTTATTTTCTCTTTTCTTACTGTGCAGGATATCTTACAATTGGACTTTCTTCAGTGAAACGGAAAAAAGGAAATTATTTACTTGAAACAATCAAATCCATATTTGACCAGTCAAGCTATGAGGAACTGAAAGAGATCACAGTAGTTGTTCATCTTGCTGAGTTTGACCTAACCTGGTGTGAAAGCGTAGTGCAAGATATTTCCCGAAAATTTTCGCATCACATTATTGCTGGTAGACTGACAATTATCCATACACCTGAGGAGTTCTACCCTATTTTAGAAGGTTTGAAAAGAAATTACAATGATCCTGATGACCGTGTAAAATTTAGATCCAAACAAAATGTTGACTATGCTTTCCTTTTAAATTTTTGTTCTAATCTGTCAGATTATTATGTGATGCTTGAGGATGATGTCAGATGCTCCAAGAATTTTTTGACTGCGATTAAGAAAGTTATCACTTCACGGAAAGGCGCATACTGGGTCACTCTGGAGTTTTCAAAGCTAGGATACATTGGAAAACTATATCACTCTCATGACCTACCGCGACTAGCCCATTTTTTACTGATGTTTTACCAGGAAATGCCTTGCGACTGGTTGCTGATTCATTTTAGAAGTCTTTTGGCTCAAAAAGATGTAATCCGCTTTAAGCCATCTCTTTTCCAACATATGGGATATTACTCATCATACAAAGGGGCTGAAAACAAACTGAAGGATGATGACTTTGAAGAAGACTCATTTGATATACCTGACAATCCCCCTGCGATTCTCAATACCAATATGAATGTATTTGAAAATTATGAGGCAAGCAAGGCGTATAGTAGCACAGATGAATATTTCTGGGGCAAATCTCCTTTAAGTGGGGACTTTTACCAGATTGTATTTGAAAAATCTATCAAAATAAGTAAAATTAAAGTCAGCACTGGAACAGAAGATCGACAAAATGATATGTTGCACCATGGAACATTGGAGGTTGGAGAAAGAATAGTTGGGAATAAAAAAGGCAGAAAATGTACAATTTACCTCAGATTAGGTGATTTCAATAATGGGAACTTTGAAATGGAAGACATAGATAGTAAAGTACTATTTAACATTAACTGCATTCGAATTGTGGTAACTAAAAATCAGTATGAATGGCTGATTATTAAAAGTATTAGCATTTGGACTACTCAGCCAGTGAACCAATAATTCAATTTTCATTTCTAGAGGAAGAATTAGAGACATTACCAATTGAATGCCAACTGGTGTATTTCCCCAAGGGGCTATCCTTTTGCTAACAAGGAGAAATGCAACTGACAAAAGATGTGAAAGAAAGCTATTTATTTTTTACTAGTTCTGTCAGACAATATTCAACTATACCTGTGTTTTAAAATGTTCTCTATTTTATATCAAACAGAAGCAAATTAATTAAAATCATTGCTTTTAAATGCAACTTTAAATTTCCTTTCATTTGATATTACACTTTTCATTTTTAAGAACTGACGTACCAAAAGAAAAAAGTTTAAATTATGTAATGACATTTTGAAAGTATGTAATTTTTGTAGAATACTGTTCAATATTCACCATCTCTGTCTAAATTTCTCTCTTTTTCTCTCTGTCTGACTCCTCTTCAGTCTATTTCTACAGGTACATCTTTCTCTCTCCTCCTGCATTTCACCCACTCTGTCATATATTCCCATTAAACATTAAATGCACAAGGAAAACTATTTACAATTGTAATTATTCAACACTGTGAGAGAACACTGTGGATAAACCTTACTACAATTGAAACCTAAACTACCTGTTATCACTATATATATATATATATATATATATATATATATATATATATATATATATACTGAGTTGAGTAAAAAAAAGTGACAAAAGCCCTCCACAGCAAAGCAAATATGCAAATGTAAATACAACTGTATGGTCATCTGCATGTCTTAGGCAGGTCTGCAACCCCGCCTTTCACCATTAGCACACAGAACACAGCACTTCCACTGCAGCAAGGGATTCTGGGAAATTACATGCAAATGAGCACACAGTGCCACTTTTTGCTTCAAAAACCATTCTACACATGGTTCCCTAAAGGCTTAAGCTTGCTGCATGGTCACAGCTTTGAGCACAGCCAGGGTTAAGGTGCATACCCAGAAAACCCACCCACAGACAGCTGTTTCGACCTTAATGGGTCTCATCAGGGTGGGGTTGGTTAACTGGGTATGCAGAGAAGCTAAAGGATGGGGTTTACAATGGTTTTTGAAGCAAAAAGTGGCACTGTGTGCTCATTTGCATGTCATTTCCCAGAATCCCTTGCTGCAGTGGAAGTGCTGTGTGCTGGTGAAAGGCGGGGTTGCAGACCTGCCTAAGACATGCACATGAGCATACAGTTGTATTTACATTTATATATATATATATATATATTCATTGTAACATCGCCAGAAGAAGGGATCAGTGTATCTCGAAAGCTCGCACAAATAAAAGCATTTCGTTAGCCACAGAACGGTATCATCTATTTATTTTTTGATTATATATATATATATATGCTGTACATACACACACAGTATATGATGTATACAGTATATAGGTATATATACATGTAGAGGTATCAGTACCGTGTTAGCTGAGCTTCAATAATCAAAAACCAATTGACGACACCGTTCTGTGGCTAACGAAATGCTTTTATTTGTGCGAGCTTTCGAGATACACTGATCGCCGGAAGAAGAGATAAGTATCTCGAAAGCTCGCAAAAATAAAAGCATTTCGTTAGCCACAGAACGGTATTGTCTATTCATTTGTGATTATATATATATATATATATATATATATATATATATATATATACTAACTACTCTATATATACATACGCTGTACATACACACACAGTATATGACGACACTGTTGTTTTCAATTTTTAAAAAGTACATATGTTTAGTTTTGACATCTTGCAATTTCATTTTTATTATATGATGTCAAACAATTGTGTTCAGAACAATGAAAGATTGAAATCTAGGCAATGTGGCATTTTAGAGTATTAAATTGTATTATGTTGATAGAAGTCTAGAATTGTTTGTTACTGTGTTTGCTCAAATTTCACTGTATAATTGACAAGATTCCTAATCTTTGTAAAAAAATATTTAACAAAGATAAATTGAGTTTGCATACAACTATAGGAATGATGTCTGAAAGCTGATAATGTAATGTATTTTTGGGCCACTTTGCTGTGAAAATGGTGTGTTCTGTTGAATAGAGTTGCATATAGCCCACTCAAGCGGCACCCCCTAGCCATAGGCGGGGGGGCTTCATGACCGGGGGGGGTCCGGCCTTCCCCTCGCTGGCCCGCCCCCACATCTCCCTCCCCAGCACAGGGGAGGAGTTCCCGGAAGGCCTACTTAAGGCCAGGCTGGCGGGCAGCACGTCCTCTTTTGCTGCCCGCCAGACGATTTGGACATCTCCCTTCACCGCACGTGAGTACAGTACGGCTTCTGCCTCTAGGGTTGGGGGCTACCTGCTCCTGAATCGGAGCGTCGTGGGGTTAGCCTCCATCTTACCCCCTGATCCCCGCGGCGGATGGCCGGCGGGGAGGGGCGGTCTCGGGGCAGAAGGGTACTGGTTGGTGCGGGGAGGGAGGGTCCAGTTGGCGCATGCGGCCCGCGCGAACGTGAGGAGCTCCGCCGCGTGTGGTCCATGCGGGCGGCAAAAGAGGGGGCCAGGCGGCCGCTCGCGGCCCGCTCGGGAGGGCAGAGGCGCGGCCTCCTGCTTTTCTCTTGTTGGTGTTGCGCGGCTGGCGGGCAGGTTTCCCCGCTTTGCGGGCGGCGGCCGCGCGGTAGGCGGTGTGCAGACCCCTTCCCCCAACCCTCACTGGCGGCGCGGGGGTCTGGCGGCCTCCTGCGGTCCCACGTGGTGTGGTCACTCGGGGGCTGAGGCACGGCCCGGAGGGCGCGGGCACGGCCTCAGTCAGTTCCCCTCCCGGTCCCCGCGGCGTTTCCCGTCGGCTGCTCGCGGCCCGTTCGGGGGCAGGGGCGCAGTCTCACGTGGTGCGGGCCTTAAGTCTCCCGGTGGGCAATGTAGCGCGGGCAGAAGACCCTCCTACCCCTCCCCTTTTCGTTTAGTGGTCTCGGGGCAAGGGGGTTTGCGGTGGACCGGTCAGCCTGGCGGCTGCTCCCGCGCCCCCCCCCCCCCCCTCCCACACCTGTGGGGTCGTTAAAATGTATGTGTGAGGAGGGGGCCGGCCGGGATAAATGTATAATAAATAAATAAATAACGTGGTATGGATATGTGTGTGGTATGGGTATATATGTATATATGTGTGGTATGGGTATATATGTATATGTGCGTGGTATGGGTATATATGTATATATGTGTGGTATGGGTATATATGTATATGTGCGTGGTATGGGTATATATGTATATGTGCGTGGGTATATATATGTGGATGTACGTACAGGTATTTATGGGTGTTATGTGCAGGTATGTGGGTGTGTATGTACATGTGTATATGGGTATGCATGTACACGTAGGTGGAGATATACGCATGTATAGGCTAGTGCAGCAGCTCTTAGTGGTTGCGGCCTTAGGCCGGGGGTAAGCGCGTAGGGGTGGGCGGCCAAGGTTGGCGCTTCACGGTCTGCCCCCGCAGTTAAAGTTTCGGCGCGGGGACACACGCTGATGCGCTCGGGACGATTATGTGCAGTTGTGTGTGCAGGTATATATATATATGTGTATAAGGGCACGTTATATGTGTACATGGGTGCATGTAAATCGGTGCATACGTATGGGTAGGTAGGCATGTATACTATAAGCTATAAATTTAAAAAAAAAAAAAAAAAAAAAGGGCACACGTGGATGCCCGCGGGTGTATGGGCACACGTGGATGCCCGCGGGTGTATGGGCACACGTTGATGCCCGCGGGTGTATGGGCACACGTGGATGCGCGCGTGTGTATGGGCACACGTATATGCGCGCGTGTGTATGGGCACACATAGATGTCAATAGAGCTTTATCTAGTGTCATTATAAACTATATAAATATACTGTAGTAATTATTAGAGGATAAATACTTGTTAATGGGAATCACAATGTTTAGCATTTATGCTTGGTTACTTTTATCGGAATTCCCCAATTAATTCAGGCGGAAGGGCGCGAGTGCGGATGGGTGCACGTGGATGCGCGCGGGTGTATGGGCGCACGTAGATGCGCGAGTGGGTATTGGCGCACGTAAAGGCGCATGTGTATGGGCGCACATGGAGGCGCGTGGGTATTGGCGCACGTGGATGCGTGCGAGGTTATAGGGGCGCATGTGTATATGGGCTCACGGAAATGCGCTCGTGTATATGGGCACACGGAAATGCGCGCGTGTGTATATGGGCATACGGAAATGCGCGCGTGTGTATATGGGCACACGGAAATGCGCGCGTGTGTATACGGGCGCACGCAGGGCGCGCGCGTATGTATATGGGCACATGCAGGGCGCGCTTGTGTATATGGGCTCACGGAAATGCGCTCGTGTATATGGGCACACGGAAATGCGCGCGTGTGTATACGGGCATACGGAAATGCGTGTGTGTATATGGGCACACGGAAATGCGCGCGTGTATACGGGCGCACGCAGGGCGCGCGCGTATGTATATGGGCACATGCAGGGCGCGCGTGTGTATATGGGCACACGCAGAGGCACGCGCGTATGTATATGGGCACATGCAGGGCGCGCGTGTGTATATGGGCACACGCAGAGGGAATGTTAATGGGAATCACAATGTTTAGCATTTATGCTTGGTTACTTTTATCGGAATTCCCCAATTAATTCAGGCGGAAGGGCGCGAGTGCGGATGGGTGCACGTGGATGCGCGCGGGTGTATGGGCGCACGTAGATGCGCGAGTGGGTATTGGCGCACGTAAAGGCGCATGTGTATGGGCGCACATGGAGGCGCGTGGGTATTGGCGCACGTGGATGCGTGCGAGGTTATAGGGGCGCATGTGTATATGGGCTCACGGAAATGCGCTCGTGTATATGGGCACACGGAAATGTGCGCGTGTGTATATGGGCATACGGAAATGCGCGCGTGTGTATATGGGCACACGGAAATGCGCGCGTGTGTATACGGGCGCACGCAGGGCGCGCGCGTATGTATATGGGCACATGCAGGGCGCGCTTGTGTATATGGGCACACGCAGAGGCACGCGCGTGTGTATATGGGTGACTGTGTGGGTAAAGGCGCGTGTGTATGGGCGCACATGGAGGCGCGTGGG